>NC_133538.1:193146655-193409155 GCF_048544455.1 Silene latifolia | reverse complement strand
CAACAAAACTTATGACTACAACACTCCCAAGGATTTTCTCAAAACACTCATGTTACTTCATCCTAATCCATTCCCTGAAACAAGGTACTCCACTATAAGTGTGACCACATCACTCCAAATCCTCAAACATCCACAAACAACTTCCACAAGATCAAGGTCAGGGTTTCCAACAAAGCTATACTCATATCCAAATAGTGTCAACCATGAGTTTCTCGAAATGGTAAAATCTTAAATCAAGGGTCCTAATTTCAAATCTCTAAATTCCCACATTCTAACACCATAAATTAAAACTATGTTCTTCAACTTAACAATTGGCGTCAAACATATCATTATCCTTTCTAGTTACTAAAACAAGCGCTAATACTTCCCAACAATGTTGCTTAGTCTCACCCTCATACCATACCTCAAGTAGTAATCAAGATCGCTCATTTAGACCAACTAATAATCCCACAATTAGCATTTATCACATGGTAACATATACATTATCAAACTCTCATATCCCAAGCGACTACGAAAGCCAATCACAAACTCGAATTACTTAGTCAATCCTAATTCCTCAAATCCACAATTCAATCTCATCCATTTTAAGTCAAGTACTAGGCACTAGCATCCCAAGACACGCCTCACTACACTTCCCAAGCCTTTCCAATCCCAAACATAAACAACAAAGCCAAGTTCTATAACCTTAGTAACATATGCAATTCCCACTTTACAACACTAAGAATTCCACTAATCAATCACACTCACTTCATGTCAAGCAACTAAGCATAAGAAACATCCGGGTATGTCCTACCACACTAGCTAAGTCTTTCTAACATCACAATCTCTCAAAAACAGGGTTAAGGGTCAAACACAAACAATCTCCTCAAAAGTCAAATTTTCCAACCAAGGTCAACATTCCTCAAAAGAAAGGGTACTATCCAAAAAGGCGTTAAGGGAGGATAAGCAACGAATAAAGGACAAGTTGGGAGAGTACAACAGTAACTTCCAAGGAAAAGAAAAGAGAGTTTAGAAGAAGAAGTAAGCATCAAGAAGTAAAGAATAAGACAAGGTACACAAAGAATGAAGAATATTTTCGAGGAAGGAGAAGCATTCTTCAAAGGTTGAACAAATCTTCAGTTTCCGGCACTAGGCACCAAGTCTTGATCGCAACACGGGTAAGCTCATGGTTTGTCGATCCAAGGCCACAAAAACAGATGACAATCAACAAACATGTTAGAACCTACCACGAAGCATGCACAAAGAGACTACCAACTTAGGTCCTTATTTCTACCCATCTCTCATTCATTATTTAAGGTCAAGTTTAAATTAAATTTTGGGGTACACGTGTGTGCGTCGGGAGCAACATAAGCTCTGATACCAACTGTGACACCCCGCGATAACGCGGAAATTATAACTTATAAAATTCAAGCGAAAATAAAGAATAAATTATACAAATGTGATAGTCAAAGGTGAGGGAAAATATATCCCTCGAATGACAATACAATAAAAGGTGAGTCTAAACAATCCTAATAAACCAACTACTAGGCCAAAGTGCTCGCTAGCTCACACATGTCTTAACCCCATGAATGCACCAACTAACACCTGTCATTCATGTAAACATGAACGCCACAGTCAGTGGGGAGTAACTCAAGGTTCTCCCAGCCACAAAATGTCAAAACGAACATAACAAAGAACTAAAACAGGTAAGTCATATAAGACACTTACGAAAGGCATGAATATCAAGTTTATATTTAAACATGGCAATTAAATGAGATAGAACAAGATAGACCAACCTTAGCATAATAAAGATTCAACTATTCATGTGAGACAATCAAATAACATGAAAGACAAGAATACGATCATTCATGCAAAAGCACGCATTTCAAAGAATTACAACATAGATATGAGATTGGAATCTGAATCATGTGAAGTAGTTAAGTAAGGGCTCAACCAATGCAAATTACAAGAATAAAAACTGTAGCCATTATTTGGAAAACCACTTAGCAAACATTGTACGGGACGTGGCTACTAATGTCACATTCATAATTATGGCTTGCATCTCACCATAAGAACGGATGGGAGCATCAATCCCAACGATCATATCGCAACTAGAGGGCTTATAGCTCACCCCTAGTATCTGATAGGACCAAGACACACAACTCAAGGCATAACTCTTGCCTTGAAAGACAAATACCAATATCTATAACCAAGCAAGACCTTTACTACTCATATATAAATATATAATTCCCCTGGTAGGACGACAATGGTACTCCCAAGACTCAGTCCTTGTCTAAATCGCCGGACTCTCGGGACAAAGACAGTTCCCGATTCGACATGCGGCGGGGACAGTCCGCATCCAAGACCCGAACCTAAATAGGAAATCGAGAACCCACAATCGGCGGGACAGATCCAAAGAGGCGGAAGATATAAGCTAAACCCACAATCGGCGGGACGGTCCAAAAAGAGGCGTAAAGATAAGTCAAGCAATACGGTATAGTATAAAGGCATTATCAAGAATACGACTCAACCAAGCGATACGAATCAACTTGGAAAGAGACTACTACATGTAATGAACCGATGATAATCCAAGTGAGACATTTCATGCCAATTCATAATCATGAATATGAATAAGTAACCCATTTCTTCAATATATGTCATTTGAATAAAAACGTAAACAAACGGAGATGAACCATTTATAATAAGCAAAACAAGCATTCAATTATAAATGACTCAATTTAATTAAACAAGTAGAATAATTCACTCATATTTGAGATACGATAAATAAATGAGAATGAACGGATTAAAAATTCATATTATAGGTAAGTGAGACATTTCATCGAATTTTGACTTGAATAAATCATAAATTCCACTTTTATGATTAATGGGAGAAAAATATATGAACGGACGATATTTAACGAATTAAGTTATATAAAAATGCGAGACGGTTATTTAATCATATTTTAAATAAACCATACTAGCGTCAAAATAATTTATAACCATGACTAGCCCAAATTACCAAATATAGCTAGCCCATTTACTAAAATCAAATGAGCCCAACAAACTAAATATGTGAAAGAATGATATTAACGAATTACGTTACATAAAGCATGAGACGGGATTTGAATAATCGTAACGAACATTCCTAAGACTACCCCATCTTATTAACTGGGCCAATATCCAAAGCAAAACTCAGCCCAACTTGGCAAGCCATAGCTCCCTATGGCCCGATGGCATCACAACAAATAGCCAAATACATTCAATCATAAAAACAAAAAAACGAAGGGGAAAAGGAAAGCAGAGGTGCGACTTGTGCACGCTCCCTGCCCCGAGACTAACCCGAGCAACCAGGTCGTGGCCACGCTACCAGCCTACGGTCGGTCACTACTCCAACTCCAACACAGCTAAATAGGGAATCCCCAAGGACCACCCAAACAACCACCAAACCCCAAGCAACCTCAACCAAAACGGGACAAGTTTAAGACGGGTTTTAAATGTATGAAAGAAACGTAAATTAAGACGATAATCCCATATGTACAAGTGACCCAGATTCCGTCTAAATATACTTATTTTTGCTATCCCGAGCTAGACCGTTACCACCTCTCATAAACCATTCAAATCAGCCTGAAAGCTGCGTTTTCCGACTCGAAATTCAGCATTAAGACCGCCTAAAACTGCCACGAGCAATCCCTAAACGATTACCATTCGCACCACCCTAATTTCCACCCCAAAACAGAATGTAACCCGTTCAAAGATCGTCCCTACAACCTCTACCACGACTGTCCCAAATCAGTCCTAAAAGGCTACACAAGACCGTACTCCCGGAGCACCAAAACAGTCCCGAATCAGGCTGTAAGCAGCACTCCATGCGACCATCATTCGACCGATCACTACCACCATTCACAACGCCCTAAATTCCGTCACAAACAGTACAAAAGTTCTCTGCTTTCACGTCTAAAGCAGCCCGGAAACGAGTCGTTATAAGACGACTCTTAAGACATGGACAATCTGAAATTTACACCACAAGATTTACGGTATCATACGAAATTAATGCGGAAATTTCATAAAGAATGAAGCTTTTCCGTAACTGAACATCCAACACACGAAAATCAGCACACAAATCGACATATTAACAAGTAAATTCGACATTTGTCGAGTAACCTATCACCGTTACCTTATAACTTTTCTCAATGAGCACGATTTCCGACTCAACTGCTCTGGGTCTTCAAATCCTTCATCAAAGGGCAAGAAAAAGAAAGGATTGAGGCAAAAATCGAAACTTTTATAAGACGACGAAAAACGAAACCGTCACAAAAATGAGACTTTATTACCTTAAAAGATGAAGGGGGAAATAAGGAGGAGAATGGAGCAAGAATTAAGGAAAAATGCTGAGAAATGAGGGAAAAATCTGAGTTTTGAAGGTCGACTAAAAATGGAGGTGAGTATGGTAAGTTGCTCTGCTGTTTGTTTTGTTTGAAAAGAAGAAGAAGACGAAATGAGGAGTGCAGGGGGTTGGGGGACACGCTACAATAACAATAACAACAACAATAAATAATAATAATAATAATAATAATAATAATAATAATAATAATAATAATAATAATAATAATAATAATAATAATAATAATAATAATAATAATAATAATAATAATAATAATAATAATAATAATAATAATAATAGCAATAATAATAATAGCAATAATAATAATAATAACAATAATAATAATAACAATAGTAATAACAACAGTAATAACAACAGTAATAATAACAGTAATAATAACCGTAATAATAACAGTAATAATAACAGTAATAATAACAGTAATAATAACAGTAATAATAACAGTAATAATAACAGTAATAATAATAATAGTAGTAATAATAATAATAATAATAATAATAATAATAATAATAATAATAATAATAATAATAATAATAATAATAATAATAATAATAATAATAATAATAATAATAATAATAATAATAATAATAATAATAATAATAATAAAAATAATAATAATAATAATAATAATAATAATAATAATAATAATAATAATAATAATAATAATAATAATAATAATAATAATAATAATAATAATAATAATAATAATAATAATAATAATAATAATAATAATAATAATAATAATAATAATAATAATAATATAAAAGAGATATTTAGAGGTAGGGTGTAAAAGTGTAGATGAGCATGTTGTCGATTTCTGGTTGGTCCGGATTAAAGCAGGTACAAAGTGAAATGTGACGGTCTATAGTTAGACGGAAACTAAGACGGGAATTATTATTATTACTGTTACTATTATTGTCCGAACAAAAATACGTATACATATATTCTTATATAAATTATGCCTTAAAAATATAATTTAATAATACGTATTTTTATATAAATGAGCTTTTATATATTACTTTTATAAAAATCATGTTCGACATAAAGTTAATTAAATTGAATAATTCAGAAATATAAAATAAAATAGTCAGATGGTTTAATAAATTTTAATTGTCAAAATGGGGAAATTCGCGGGTGTTACATAGGAGAGGACTTAGAACACTCATAGGGCAGGAGATGTTGTCCTTGGTACAAATCAGGAGGTTTTGGTTCCCTTGGAACTCCATGGGTGCTTGTTGCACTCCCTGTTTGCACATCACCTTCATACCCTTTTGTTAGAGCTTGCAACTTCACCATATCTTCTTGTAATGACTTGGAGATGTAACCAAGATCACAAGGCTTCATCTTTGAGCATGAAACATAGGGTACAACACCAATAGCTACTGATTTTCCCATAAAAAATCAGAATGACAACAACATGTAAAATCAGAATGACAACAACTTAAGTAAAACTGATTTTTCAAGAAACAAACCAAAGCTTTGATAACCTTTCTTCACTCATTGTGCTGTTTATGTATTTTTAAAGTAGTTAGGGAATGTAACGAACTCACAAAGGCTTAACCCAAGACTAACACAAGATGGAATTGTGTTAAAACCTTGCTCTGATACCAATTTGAAGTAAAACGTCAAAGACTCGATTTTGGACAGAATTAGACTCGAAAATGGGTTGTGTTTGTGAGTGAAATGGACACGAAAAACAATGAACTAAACAAGGATATGACTTAGGCGAGATCACGAAGCAAGCCTAAGCCTAGGAATCTCGTCCAAGATCACGAAGCAAGGACTAAATTCCGCCCCAAAGCACTAAGCAAATGGAGGGTTTTCCGCACTAAGCAAGAAGAATTATAAGTAGAAAAATCAGTTTTCAAACTCATAATTTTAATTCAACTCAAATCTGAATGTTTACAATAGGTATGCTTGGTTTATATAGACCAAGGCAATACAATCTCCACCATTCATTCTAGATCTAAGGGCCACGAAAGAGCCTTACAAAAGCACAAAATAACAGCTACTTTATCTTACACAAACTGAATATAAAGACTAAAAACAATAAAGCATAAAGTATAAAGTGAGTTCAGATTTGTTTGCTTGCTAAAGGTCAAATAAGATGTGTAAGCCTTAGGATAATGGCCCTTGGCAGCTGAAAATCTTCAAGCACAAGACGTTAGGAGTAGTCCCAAGTCATGCCCAGCCCTTGTTTAGCCAAAAGAAGGAAGTTGAAAGCGACATTTCACCCATTCTCTAAAACATCCCAATTTCTGATACACAAAATATGTCCTTAAGCTACTTCTTTAATCCTGCATTTTTAGGACTAATGACCCATATAAAGTTACTCCAAACTCTCTAAATTATCCATTCTAGGCTTTTGTTTCATGACTTTGGCATTTGCAAAACTCCTGGACCTCAAAACAGAAGACGGACCAAAACCGGGTTGGAGAACAACTAAGGAATTTAGATGCATCTTTTAGAACCCATATCTCTTAGCTCCAGATTAATTTTAAGGCCTATAATAGCTCATTGGAAAGCTAATGAAGTTAAATCTCACCTCAAAAAACAATCACCCTAAAATATAGATTAAATCTTGATTTATTCAACGTTTAGTTCACATAGGTCATGGGATGTCCAATAATGCGTAGTCTGTTTGCATCGGCCATAACTCAAGCTATTGACCTGATATGGAGGTGATTAAAAATCCATGGTTTTTCTAAGATCCCAAGCTTTCCAATGACATAAGAATCATCGTATTTGCATGAGTAAAACTTGTGATATAGAGCTTGGAAGTTAGGCTTGCTGTAATTGACACTTCAAAAAGCGATGAAATGCATTCAATTGTGAACCGCTCCTTGGACTGTTTCTTTTGGCTTAAAAATGAATCACAATGCAACAAATTTTGTTGCAAGTATGGTCTTGCTGCTGTTTTGTTTTGTTCTTTCGAAATGAAGAAGAAGAAGTGAGGGGGTGGGGACGGGTTGTAAGACCACAACAATAATATTAGTAATATATATAATAATATATATAATAATGAAAGGATTATAATAATATATAATAATATATAAAAGTAGAGTGTGGGGTGAGGCGGTGGTATGTGTTGTCGACATACGGTTGTTCTGAGTTTAGATAAGATTCCCAATCGAAATGCGATGGTCTATGTTTAGACGGAAATTAAGTTGGGAATTATTATTATTACTATCTCTATTATTATCCGACCAAAAATATGTATACATATATTCTTATAAATTATGCCTTAAGAATATAATTTAACAGTATGTAGTTTTATATAAATGAGCTTTTATATATTACTTTTATAAAAATCGTGTTTGAAATAAAATGAATTAAATTGAATAATTCAAAAATATAAAATAAAGTAATCAAACGGTTTAATAAATTATAATTGTTAAAATGTGAAATTCGTGGGTGTTACAATCACCCCACCTTTTAAAAAGTTTCGTCCTCGAAACTTGAAAGTAGAAATGCAAGGTTACATAAAATGAAACTAGAATTTTGAAATCGGTAACCAAAACATAAAAAGGTTACTTATCGTAAGAATTAAAATTTTTTCAAAAGTTTCAAATAAAATTTTCCGACGAAACCAGATTCTCATCATAGGAACGGAAGTGCTCTCGTTGCGTATTCAAGAACATCACATTCCAAGTCAAAGATAAGGTCAAAAGGCAAATCATTTGTTTAATAAATTATAATTGTCAAAATGGAAAATTCGCGGGTGTTACAAATTATGTGCCAAATCGCCCTATTTAAACCTTATATCGTATATAATCCAGTTTTATGAAAATGTGTGATAATAACTTATTAAAATCACAAATCAATACTTAAATCAAATTTAAGCCCAAGTTAATTATCCTTACCTTCTTAGGACTCAAAAATTAGTTTTCACTAAACATTTGACGATAATTCAACTTGGTTTTGTATTATTGCTTATTAAACTTCTTTTAATCATAACAATTATGAAATAATTCCCAATAAGTCATAAAAATTTGAAAAAAAAATTCAAAATTACATTTTTGCAAATAGTGGAATATTCCCAAGATTTCAAAAAATCAACAAAATTTGCCCACAAAATATTTATAATTTACTTCATTTATAAATCGTAAAAATCATAACTTTTACCATTTAATCCAAATTAAACATAAAAATTATGAAAAATCAAAATCAAAATTTTGAACATTCTTAAATAATTTCCAGAACCTTGAAATGGCAAAATTTCAACAAAAAATTTCAAATTAATTTTTTTTTATGACTAATAAAGTTGCCCTTTTATCGATTTTATCACATAAAAGTCAATAAACATACCAAATCAATCAACATAAATTATGCAACTTTAGATCTGATGTTCATATCATATATACAACATTAGGAAAAATTTTCATGCCATAAAATTCATTTTAGCTATTTTTGCTAAAAAATAGTCACTATTTATATCATTTTAACCATTAAAATTATAAATCATGCATAATAAATCACATTTATTTCAAATTTTACATACAACATGTAAAATATGCATGCGACATCATATTAAAATTTTATGTCCTATTTCGAAGTTTAACTATTTTTAGTCATTTAACCTCCATTTATAGCGTTTTTATCACATAAAAATCATAAATCATGCAATATTAATCACATTAATATGAAATTTTACATAAAATAAGTAAAATATGCATGTGAGGTCATACTAAAATTTCATGGTCAGTTTCAAAGTTTAACTATTTTTAGTAAATAAAAGTTCATTTTACTCATTAAAATGTAATTATTTCACTAAAAATCATTAAAATAAGCAATAATCATCCATAAATCATCAATATGACCTAAAAATAATTTAGAACCAAAATGTATAACATGCATAGAAATTTCGTGGCTTATCTTATATGTCACAAATTTTTAGTTTTTATTTTGTTATCAAATAACTCATAAAAAACAATAAAATGATATGCATGCAACACCAAAGCTCTTGATGCCAATTGTTAGGTTCATAAACCCCTATTAGACTCATCTAATAATATTATAAATTACCCATAATTTATATTTATGTGGATCTAGTTGCATGCAAGATTAAATGAACAGAAATAAAGAGAAAATCATATTTCTTACATACAATATGGACGAAATTTGGGCACAAGTGTAGGACTCCTTCCTACACTTGATCTTGAGCTAACAACATTAGGATGATCCTCCATGAACTCAAACTTTCAAATTAGAAAGTCTCCTCCTGTTGCACCCAAGATTCATCCCAAAATTCTAGTGAAATTATTAACTAGATAATGTTTACTAGAATCTTAAATAATAAGATCTAATATTATTTTACATTACTACTATAGTATTTTGAGGTTTTATTAGATCTAGAACAAATATTATACATAAAAAATTTTATGAGAGAAGGAGAGCATAAGAGTTTTTCTTCTAATGAAAAATAAGAACCAATCTCATAATAATATAGGGAAGGGGGTGCCGGTTTTGTCCCTTGGGAAGGGCAAGCCTACTCTTGCTTTTTGTCTTTTCAAAACATTAGGGTGGGTTTAGTGGAATAGATGTGATGATTATGTTTATCCCATAAAAATAATCAACTTCACAAACCCCTAACAAGCTACCCATAAAAGCGGCTCCCACACTTAAAATGGACTCCATTTTATTTTTGTCATTTTTCATTTGTAATATGTTTGTGACATGTGACATGTAATATGTCATTAGTAATGTAAATGCATATTTAACTAATTAAATATCATTATATATCTAATAAATTACAATTAACAAATAAATAAGTAATTCACAATTACATGTATATAAAATGGGTCACATTAAGTCTAGTTAATATAATCTACAACATTTTGCAATCACGATTAACTAATTACTCTTACCTCAAATGTTTCATAAACATTAATCAATTTTAGTAATATAACATATTAATTACTAAATTGAAACTTATTTAATCACATTACAATAAGATATATATAATTCTCACTCACAAATGAAATTTGTTCAATTTAAGGAATTAATTAATCTGTATCGACATACAATCAATTAACTTATCAGTTAAGGGAATTGTCCTATAGGTGTGACCTTAAGGGATCAACTGATCACCACCGTCAAACGACAGTAACGTCAAACTCTAGTTAGCCAATCATTACCGATTAATGTTGATCAGTTGACTATATAATTGAATCATCTCTTATGTATTCTTATTATGAGATTTGATAATGTGATCGCATTATTGTTGAGGATACATACTCCAACACCACATGGTTAATCAAGTTAAGTCAAGTGCCTACTTGAGAAATCAAGGAAATGGGGTCAAGAAACGGAATGAACAAGAGCTCCCATTTCGTGCTCAACTCAAGAAGTGCAAGGGAGGGCCCTTAAACCCTAAGCAAGGGATGAAATTCAGATTTTAGGACGAAGTTTGGGTCCGTTTATACAAGCTAGGAGTCCTCACAAAAGGGGACAAGCTCGTGACAAGAGAAGAGGGTCCATTCAAGGATTTGAGGGCAAATCCTTTTCAAGAAGGGGAGATAGAAGAGTGAAACGGGAGAGGAGACCGAGCTAGGCCACGAATAGGGACCTTCGTCCAATTTGAGGTCTAACTCAAATTATGTCTAAGAAGACATGGTAATTTTTGTCACGTCTCAGTTCTATAATGAATATTGAGACTTTTTGCCTGGGACTTTTATTTAAATAAGGATCCGAGCTGAGATGATTTCACAAGACAAAATCGAGTAACGAGTTTATCGGTTTTCAACAATTGAGCTTAGTTTGCTTCCAATCGGTCCCATCCTTTTTATTAAACAATTGAAGACAAGCCTAGGACAAAACCAGCTGCTTGGACCGTCCAAATCAGTCCTAGGAGGCTGTTTTATTATTTTTCAAATGAGCTCAAATGTCGCTTTCAAGGAAGGTCCAAAATATCACTTTCATTCTTACAATTGTGTAAGAGCTTTGGGGGCTGCTCTCAAGGGACTATATTAGGTGGAATATTGACTAAGGAAGCCTCCAATTGTGTGTTTTCGAGGTAGCTCTTATGTCCCTATTGTTGTAAGACCTTGAGAAGACCATTTGGATTGTTCTTATTGGGATGAGGCTCACGGCTACCTAGGAGGGATTTTTAGCATCTTTTTCTTATTTTCTTACTTGTTTAATGCTAGTCATTGGATGTAAAATAAGTGGTTAAGATTAGAAGGCTTCGTACTATATAAACCAAAGCCCTTGGTTGTAAGATTTCAGATTTGCTTAAGTTAAAAACCAAGTAAGAAACATGAGTTTTCTTCATTAAAATCTCTTCTTTACTTTGTGCTTGAAGAGCTCCTTTGCTTTGTGCTTGGAGTTTATAGTTTACTTGCTTGTGTGCTTTAAACTATCGAGTCTATTCCTATTGCTTTGTGTTCGGGTCTAGACATATCAACCAATCGTCCCTCAAGGACACGCCTAAAACTTCAGTTTGTTTCATGCAAACTTAGGCTCATTTCCTTAGTTTTCCACTTAAATTATCGAGTTAGGGGTTTCACTCCAACTTGGTTATCAGAGCTTTGGTTTAGTTTTGTGAGTTCATTTTCCTAACTACATTCAAAAACACAAAAACAACCCAATGAGTGAAACAAGTGAGGAGAGAATACTCGATCTTGAAAACAAAGTAAACCGATTAACAACAAATGTGGATTTGATCTTAGAATCCATAACAACCTTGATGTCCAATGTTCCAACACCACCAAGGCAGGGAGGACGACCACCACCACACCATGGAAGAGGGCGTGGCCGTGGGTTTGGAGCAAGAGGCCGAGAGCATGACCACATGGAGGCCGACATGCACTCGGATTCGGGGGATTCTTTGGTTGAGGCTTATCATGAGGAGCATCCTAAAGACTTAAAGGTAGAAATTCCAAACTTTCATGGTAGTTTAAATCCCGAAGATTTAATAGATTGGCTTAGAACTATTGAAAGAGTCTTTGAGTTTAAGTCATATTCGGATGCTAAGTGTTTTAAAGTTGCCATCTTAAAACTTAAAGGATATGCTTCACTTTGATATGAGAACTTAAAAAAACAGAGAAAAAGAGATGGTAAGGAACCCATTAAGTCTTGGTTAAAGTTGAGGAAGAAGTTTAATGAGAAACTTGTGCCTAAAGAATACACTCAAGACTTATTCATTAAACTCACCCAACTTAAACAAGACCAACAACCACTTGAGTTAAACATTAGAGATTTTGAGCAACTTACTTTGGAATGTGAAATGAATGAGAAACCGGAACAAAAAATTGCTAGATTTGTTGAGGGTCTAGATGACAAAATTGCTCAAAGAGTCCGATTACAACATGTGTGGTCCTTTTATGAGGCCGTTAACTTGGCTTTAAGAGTTGAGAAAGCGAGAAAGGGAAGGGCTAACCCACAAAAATACCCGACCAAAACAGGCCACTACTCAAAGCCTCACGCACCAACCGAGTCAAAACCCAAAGACACCTCAAACACACAACAAAAAACAGCCTATTTTGACAAAGGAAAAGCACCCGAAAACTCTCAAAAAAAAACCGTAGGCCTCAAGAAATGCTTCCAATGTCAAGGGTATGTGGTCATTTCATGAAAGATTGTCCAACCAAGAGGGCTCTTAGCACCCTTGAAATAGTCCATTGGGGAGAGGATGATATTTTTGTTTGTGAAAGATGAGAGTGATGAGGAACAAAAGGAGGCAGCCGAGGTAGTCATGCCGAATTCGGGACTTAGTTTGGTTACTTGGAGGGTGATGCACACACAACCACAACCATTAAAACTAGACCAAAGACAACAAATCTTTAGGACTAGATGTATCATCAAGGGAAGAGTGTGTAACTTGATAATTGATTGGGGGGGGGGGGGGGAAGTTGTACTAATGTAGCATCGAGTACTTTGATTGAAAAAATCTCCTTACCCACAATAAATCATCCTTGTCCATACAAACTAAGGTGGCTCAACAAAGGAGCCAAGGTTAGAGTTGATAAACAATGTTTGGTCTCTTTCTCTATTAGAAAGAATTATGTTGATGAGTGGTGCGTGCATTTTATATAGGCATTTTGTACTTCATTTGCACGCATTCCCATGCATATTTAGTATTGTCTAGCTTCAAATGTCCCCCGAATTGTCTACTTTGGTTTCTCTTGTCATATTTGTAGGAATGAACCGAAGAGAAGCGAAATCAAGCTTAATACATGTCCCTATGCATGCATTTAGGAGATGAGTTGAGGCAGAGCTTGGAAACTACTAATTGTGATGCACAAAGAAGTAAGATAGCTAGGCGAGCAAAGGAAGAACTTCAAATTATTAGTGCTAACTCCACCGGAAACACTCTATTTGACCAAGTAACGAAGAAATGGCGGTCGTTTGAAGTTCAGTGCGCGAAGCAGGAATTGTGCGCTGGAAAGTACTCGATCGAGTTCTATCTTATTCGATCGAGTCCTTTTTCTACTCGATCGAATGGTGCCTTCTTTATAAGTGTTCGATCGAGTACCTAAAGTCCTCGATCGAGAGGTTTTAGCTTGAATTTGTTCGATCGAGTGATATGAAAGTCCTCAATCGAGTATTTAGTTGTTGGACGCAGGCTTTTTAGCATTAATTTTGTGTTTTAGGTCAAATAACAAATCATTCTCCTATAAATAGGAGAAGGGTAATTAGTTTAGGGGGACGTCATACAGTAATTTCCCTTTTCTTTACTATGAGACGGTTGTTCTGCTCTCTTTTCAGGATCTTTTAATCTATAATTCTCCCTTTTACTCTTTCTCTTTCTTTACTCTTTCCTTAATTTGTGATGTTGATTATTCCTTTATCTTTCGCTCTTGTTCTATTTACTATTTGATACGATATTGATTGATGAGGAAGTTAACTTAGACTTGGAGCAGCTAAATGAAACAGTCCCGATGACTGTTCAGATCCATCAGCTATTTGGAACCAAGTCCGAGTCAGCGAAAGGAGTCGTGTGTTTACTTGGGCGCCAAGTATAGTCTTACGTTGGACGCCAAGCAACAAAGACCGAGTTTGAGGAAGCAAGGAAACGTGCATAGGCAAGCACAAAGTTGGTTGCCATATCTTTCCTTATTTAGGTTTTTCTAATTAGTAGTCTATCCGGTTTTAGGAAAGTTTCCAAATTTCTTAAAATCTGGTTTAGTTAATTATTCTATTGTTGTTATTTCCTATAATTATTTTTCCTAAAATTATTAGGATTATAATAAGGTAATTTAGCCATAGTTTGAGTCGTGTAAGGTTAGGGAAGTCGTTTGTTTCCTTAAGTCCTCCTAGGAGTCGGTCTAGCTTAGTATAAATATGGAGCTATTGTATCCTTATTTCAGATCCAAGAATTATTAATAAACTTGCAAAGTTTTCGTTTACATTGTGTAAGCATAGGTTCGAGGAGTTTCGTTCCGAATTTCGTTATTGTTTGAGGCGTTTTTGAACATTAACACGAGTTATAATCAATGGGTCTTGATTATAATTCACCATTGGTTGAGCTATAGGTCTAGCTCAAGCAAATATCCTTTTATTTTCTTGTTTCGTTTATATTATAAAATCACATAAAAATTACTAAATTCTCGTTCTAAATCAGACAGTTCAGTAATTCGTTCAAATCATAAAAGGTCGACAATCAGACAGTCTTCAGCACTGTCCAGTTTTATTAATTCTGCTGCAACTCTAACGAACCTTATTCTTTTGAGTAATTTTCGTATCATTTGGCATCAGAGACAGATTTGTTGATCAAGACGGTGATCATGGATTTTAATGATCCAAATTTTCTTCACAATCTCCAAGATGCTTTAAAGAACATCAACTTTACCCCAGGACAACGTATGCAACCACGGAGAGAACCGGTCAAGTACATGGATGAGTTCAAAATCAATGAACTTCCAGAGTTTGTTGGTGGCACGGATCCCGAGGAATATTTTGAATGAGAAAGACAGATAGAGAGGATGTTCGACTTCAAGGACATTGATGATGAGAAGCGTTGCAAATATGCTATCTTGAATCTATGCAAGAACGCATATTTATGGTATGAAAGTTTGAAGCCTGCTAGGGCACGTGAAGTGAATGAAAAGCTAGCTTCGTGGGAGTCTTTAAAACGTAAGCTACGAAAGAGGTTTGTTCCTAAAACTCATAAGATTGATTTATATCGTAAATTGGCTGAGTTAATGCAAGGGAGCTTGAATATTACTAATTATATTACTGAATTTGAAAGAATAACCCTTATGAGTGAAGTAGAGGAGATTGAGGAGCAAAACATGGCTCGTTTCTTTCGAGGGCTAAACCTTAATATCGCTCAGGCGGTTGAGATGCACCCTTATTCTTCTTTCGATATGTTGTATGATCTTTGTATCAAGGTGGAAGGGCAAAATAAGGCTAAACGTGCTAATGTAAGTAACTCATCTAGAGTTAATCCTTGGAGTAGACCTGATTTGTCAAAGAATACGGGAGCTAGTTCGAGTTCTAGTTCGAAACCTACTGTTCCAGCAACACCAGTCGCTCAAACAGCTTCTAAGACTGTTCAGACGCCTAAAGAAAAGAGTTTGGCTACTGTTCGTTGTTTTAAGTGTCAAGGTTTTGGACACTTTCAGAATGCTTGTCCTAACAAACGAAATTTCACATTGCGAGAGGCCGTGGATGTTCGTGATGAGATATTTGAAGAAGACAACGAAGATGGGTTGTTTCTAATGAATGAAGCCGTGGAGGGAGAGATAGATTTTGAGCCTTATGAACCACTTATATATGAAACTAATCTTGTTCTACGACGTACTTTGCAAGCTAATACAGAGCCTATTACAACGGAGCAACGAGACCAGATTTTTCATACAAAGTGTCAAGTGAAATACAAGTGGTGTAGTGTGATTATTGTGTGGGAAATATCAATATACTTCATCAAGAATTTCGGATTATAATGAAATTATAAATATGAAATTGCTAGTCATAAATGAAATTACATAAACAAAAAGAATAGAGATTTAGAATTAACCTTTAGTCCTAGCAAATTTGGCCTAAGAACAAATATCAAATCGATATTCTCCTAATTGTTGCACCCAAAATGCTTTGAGAAATGCCTCTCAATTTGCTAGAATGAGATCCCCAAAATTGATGATTTATTTTTAGGGTTTTTAGTTTTTGTGATGATAGAATTAGGTCAAAAGAATTAGGAGGAAAAATGAACTCCTTACCCTCTTAAAAACCGTGCAAATGAGAGTAAAAGGGGAAGATTTTATTCTTCCTCTTTTCTCTCTTTTTTTCGGTTTCACCAACCCAAAAATAAGGAGAAAAATCTTCTTATTTTTGGTTATTCTATAGATGTATAAAATGTGTATTTTATTTCAATTGTCATATTTATGTCGACATGTATTAATAAGTCTACACACAACAGTTTGTAGTCGATTTATTAATACCGGTCTGTCAACATTTTATTATGACAATTCCGCATAATATATACATTAACTATAAATATAACATATTTATAATTCGCTAATTAAATATAACTGGTTACATTTAATTATGAATTAACATCTTAATTCGTTTAAGCTAACATTTATATACATTAATTAAATATAACAGTTTATATTCAATTTACGAATTAACAGTTAATTTGTCTCAGCTAATATTATTTAATTGTATTAAATAATCGTCTCATCATCACATTGACTAACTGTTTAGTCAAATACATAGACTAACCTTTTAGTTAGGCATCAATGTGATTATATTTTCATATAATCACTTCTCTCAAACACATCCTTTAGGTGTGACGTTTAGGGACCAGTTGATCACCGCCATTAGTATGATAATAACGTCAAACTTCTAGCAAGCCAACCGTTATTAAGTAAACTTTAATCAACTGATAAAATACTAAGTATACCCTTGTGAACCTATAAGAGATTTATATATGTTATCACACTAACTGTGGAGGATACAAGCTCCAACAAACTCTCACTTGTCCTCACAAGTGTATGTGCGATAACTGATTCTCATATCCTAAAATTTCTCCCACTCAATGTAAAACAATTTCCAAAATCCGTATTCACAAAGGTCGTATTTTACAAGTGATTAATATCAAGAGTGGTTTTCCCGACTAGAGAGTAACTTAACTGATAAACGAATCATCATTCGAGCATGGCCATGCATTTCAGTTACAACTCCTCGAGTGGCCCTGAGAAATAACTAAACCTGATAAAGGTTGGATATTTTCTTCAACTCGAATCCTGCAGATATAAGCACAGATAAAATGACCCAGTGAAAATATGCTTAGCCTCCTGTTACGGTCGACCATGAGAAAGAAACCAAACTCGCCCAAAAACTGCCTTAATCTCAAGAGACAGTCGATAGGCAAAAGAATCGACTCTAGGAACACAATAGATGTCTAATCCACGACCTGACACCGAATGTTTTAAAACATTTAGGACTCCATTACGTTGTCACAATTTGTCCTACGAGGTATCGTTATAACTCGCATTTGTGATCGATCAGCCAACCGTTTGACTTATGGCTCGTTGAACCCACCATCAATCAACTTCACAAAATAATAGCCAGAGTTATCAGCTCATGTAGGCGATTACGGAACAAAACAAATATAATGTAATTCAGTTCACTTTGTGGCGTTCAATGTTGTCGTACAATCCACATGAAAAACAAAATTTTAAATAAAACGATGAAGTTATAAATAGCATATGAAAAAGATAATGTATCGAACCCATAATCAACTAGTACAACTCAGGAACACGTTTAATTCCCATGGAAATAACGTGCCCTTCATGCTTATCATATGACAATAGTTTAGTGAGAGGATCCGCGATGTTGTCATCCGAAGCTATCTTGTCAATCACTATCTCCTCTTGCTCCACGTAATCATGGATCAGGTGAGCCTTCTGATGTACATGTCTAGACTTGTTGCTAGACTTAGGCTCCTTAGCCTGGAAGATGGCACCTCTATTGTCACAATAGATGGTGATTGGGTCATTCGAACTAGGAACTATAGATAGTCCTTGTAAGAATTGACGCATCCATATAGCTTCCTTTGCTGCTTCTGAAGTGGCATAGTACTCGGATTCAGTATTAAAATCTGCTATAACACACTGTTTGGAACTCTTCCAACTGACCGCAGCACCATTAAGAGTGAAGACGAACCCGGACTGAGATTTTGAATCATCTCGATCCGTTTGGAAGCTAGCATCTGCGTAACCGATTGCACATAGCTTAGTATCACCTCCATAAGTCAATACCCAATCCTTAGTCCTCCGTAGGTACTTGAAAATGTTTTTAACAGCTATCCGTTGTGTTTCACCTGGATTGCCTTGGTACCGACTCGTCATACTAAATGCATATGCCACATCTGGACGTGTGCATATCATGGCATATATGATTGATCCTATTGCAGATGCATAAGGAACACGACTCATGCGTTCAACCCCTTCAGGTGTCGTGGGTGACTGAGACTTGCTCAAATGCATCCCGGACGTCATTGGAAGGTTCCCCTTCTTGGAGTTGGTCATGCTGAACCTCTCAAGAATCTTATCCAAATAAGACTCCTGACTTAGTGATAACATCCATCGTGATCTATCTCGATAGATACGGATTCCCAATATGCGTTGTGCCTCACCCAGATCTTTCATCTGGAAATGGTTCTTTAACCATCCTTTTACCGAAGATAAGAGAGGAATGTCATTCCCAATCAAGAGTATGTCATCGATATACAATATCAAGAAAGAAATCTTACTCCCACTCGACTTGACATATAAGCATGGTTCCTCGACCGATCGAGTGAAACCATACTCTTTTATCACCTAGTCGAAATGATGATTCCAACTCCGAGAAGCTTGCTTAAGTCCATAAATGGAACGCTTAAGCTTGCACACTGTCTTAGGATTTTCAGGATCTATGAAACCTTCGGGTTGCACCATGTACAACTCCTCCTCCAAATAACCGTTTAAGAAGGCGGTTTTCACATCCATTTGCCAAATTTCATAGTCCTGAAATGCGGCAATCGCTAAGATTATCCGAATGGAACGCAGCATAACTACGGGTGCAAAAATTTCATCATAATGCAATCCGTGCACTTGAGTGAAACCTTTTGCCACTATTCGTGCCTTATAGGTATCTGGTTGCCCCTCTAAAGAATGCTTTATTTTGTCAAGCCATTTACACTGAAGAGGTCGTACCTTGTTAGGTAAATCAACAAGATCCCATACGTCATTCTCATACATGGAGTCCATCTCTGATTGCATGGCTTCAAGCCATAGCTTTGAGTCAGAATAGGCCATGGCACCTTTATAAGTAGCGGGTTCATTACTCTCTAGGAGTAAAACGTCATTTTCCTCGACCATACCAATGTATCTATCTGGAGGATTAGAGACTCTACGCGACCTCCTAGGTTCCTGAGGAATATTAATCGTATCATCAGTTGAAGGAACAACTTCCTCCATCTGTTCCTCGGTTGTTGGTTCTTGAATCTCCGACAGCTCGTAGGTTCTATTACTTGACTTGTTCTCGAGAAATTCTTTCTCTAAAAACTTTGCACTAGCTGCAACAAAAACTCGATGTTCGGTAGGCCAATAGAAGTAATGACCAAACATTCCTTTTGGATAATCAATAAAGTATGTCTTGACCGATCGCGGCCTAAGCTAATCCTCGTGTCTCCACTTGACATAAGCCTCGCAGCCCCAAACCCGAATAAAGGACAAGTTAGGGACCGTTCCCTTCCACATTTCATATGAAGTCTTGTCGACAGCTTTAGACGGACTTCGGTTAAATATAAGAGCAGCTGACAAAAGAGCAAAACCTCATAATGAATCAGGTACTACCGTGTGACTCATCATGGATCGAACCTTATCAAGTAATGTTCGATTTCTCCGTTCGGACACACCATTTAATTGAGGTGTTCCAGGTGGAGTTAACTGTAAAACTATTCCACAGTCCTTGAGGTGTTGATCAAACTCATTTGAAAGATATTCGCCACCCCGATCTGAACGGAGTGCTTTAACCTTTTTTCCCAGTTGGTTCTCAACCTTATTCTGGTATTCCTTGAATTTTTCAAAAGACTTACTTTTATGCTTCATTAAGTAGACATATCCGTATCTACTCAAATCGTCCGTGAAAGTGATAAAATATATATAGCCATCTCTAGCGGTGATTGACATAGGTCCACATACATCAGTATGTATGAGTCCTAATAGGTCACTAGCGCGCATTCCAACACCTTTGAACGAAATTCGAGTCATTTTGCCGATAAGACATGATTCACACGTGCCAAATGTAGAAAAATCGAATGCGGGAATAGTCCCATTCTCGATGAGTTTCTTTACACGTTTTTCATTTATGTGTCCCATTCGACAATGCCATAGATAAGTTTGATCTTTGTCACCAACCTTTAATTTCTTATTATTCACATGTAATATCTCTGTGGTTTGATCTAAGATATAAATTTCATTCATGGAAACTGCTTTGCCATAAACCATTTCATTAAAAGAGAAAATACAGCTATTGTCCTTTATTGAAAATGAAAAACCGTCTTTATCAAGTACGGAAACATAAATAATGTTCTTAGATAAACTGGGTACATAGTAACAGTTATATAAATATAACTTAAACCCACTAGGGAGCTGGATTACGTATGTTCCCTTTGAGACTGCAGCAACTCGTGCTCCATTCTCGACTCGCAGGTCCACATCACCCTTTGCGAGAGGTGTGATTTTTTTTAGGCCCTGCAAATGATTACACAGATGAGAACCACAACCACTATCAAGCACCCAAGTTCTGAAACTTGCATGGTTAATCTCAATCATATGAATATAAGATGACATACCAACAGAAGTGACGCGGCCTGCTTTTATGTCCTCACGGTACACGGGACAGTTCCTCCTCCAATGCCCAGTCTTGTGACAATGGTGGCACTCAACGTTACCATCCTTGCTCTTTGCCTTGCCTAGTGAGCCACTAGTCTCACCAGGCCCACTCTTACCATTTCCTGACTTTTTAAACTTTGGCTTTCCTACAGTTAGGTCGCCGTGAGCCTTGCCCTTACCCTTATTCTTGTTGGAAATCATGAGAACATCTTGCTTCATGCTCCCACTCAATTTCATATCCTTCTTGGTCTGTACGAGAAGTGAGTGTAGCTCATGAGGACTTTTCTTCATGTCATTCATGTAGTAATTTGCCCTGAAAAGGGCAAAACCATCATGAAGTGAATGAAGCATACGGTCAATGACTATGCTCTCACTGATTTTGCAATCAAGTGCCTCCAATTTCTCGACATTCTCAATCATGTTAAGAATGTGTGGGCTAACCGGTTGGCCCTTCTGCAGTTTCGCATCAAAGAAGCGACAGGTATGCTCATAAGTAACGATTCTCGGCGCTTTTGAGAACTGATTAGTGAGCGTGGTGAAAATCTTGTTTGCACCTTGGGCAATGAAGCGTCTTTGCAAATTGGTTTCCATTGCAAAAATGAGTACGTTCTTTATCGCACCCGCTTCCATAACGAAGTCACTATAAGCAATTGACTCGTTAGCTCTTGCATTGGGGCCTGGGATTGGCTGTATTGGCTCAGTTAAGTACTTGAGCTTACCGTCAGCAATGGCCGCACTCCGTAATGAGGCTTCCCAGTCCGCAAAGTTGGACCCGTCATTCTTCAGTCGTGTGAACTGATTCATGTGGTCCATGAAAGCTTTTAGCCAGGACTCGCGTCCAAGTGTGGCACTTGGCATAGGGATTTCGTTATTTCCAGCCATCTGTTGTAACAGTATTATCAATATAAAACGAATTCTACACTGCGAAAGAAGGAAAAAATATAATAAGCATACTCATCGTTATGATATAAGTCTAATGCAAAACTGTTATAAGCGAAGATTCAAGCATTTATACAATTGACCTCCCTCAAGAATTATATAAATGATCCCAAGACTCAATTATCTGTAAATTGATAAGCCAACCTCTTGGCTAATTCTACTATTAGAATTCTAGGTCAATAAATTTCTGTAAATTCTATCTATAGTCCATCATAATCACGAGAAACTCTTCGGATTATAATGTTGAGGTAAACTAAGTCAACACAAACTACTTACCCAACGTAGAAGGGGTCATATGGAGAGTAAGGTCCTATATGCCTACCGACGAAGAAGGGATTCATAGCTGTTTGGCCTATAAAGACTAGTCTCAATTTCAGTTTTAGAGGAAGATCCCATCAACTTTATTTTAATTCATTTTAAGTGAACTAATATCTAGCATTCGAGAATGAATAAACTAAGATGATGGCTTAAAATTGTGTGACATCTGTATGTCTATGAAAACTAACATCCAAACTATATGAGTCAATTTTCATGCATTTTAGTAGTAGGTGGTTTGGTTTAGGCGGAAAATGATGCACTAATTATCATGCGAAGAAAAGCAATAAGAATGGAAAAACGTAAAACAAAAATAAAGTCATAGTGTGGCCTATCTACCAAAATGAACATAAATACAACTTTGGAATCCTTCCTAGGACCCGAGAAGCTTGTCTTGATGTTCCATCTTGGTCCATGTAGCGGGAGTGAGCAATCCAATCTCCATCTTTAGTCTTCTAAAAATTACAATTAATAAATTACAAAATAAACCTATTTACGTTCTAATTTCAAAACCATAATACTAAAGAAAATTAAAGGAGATTCGAGATCTCAAAATTACATTAAAATTATGTTTCCATCATTACGAAAACATAATTAACTAAGGCCACACTAGGTATTACAAATTACAACCGATTGCAAAAATACGTAAATTAAACCATTCAACAAAACATTCAACTAAATAAAAATGCATCAACTATAAATTAATCATTCAAGACATAATTCCTTAATTATGTAGAGTAATTTATCCAAACCACCTATTTAAATTATCAAATTATGTGACAATTCCTCAATTACTCACAATAATTCCAATCTTAATACATATTAACTTGTAATATGAATTAATCCAACATTATTGTAAACCTCTTTAAAATAATTAGGTATCTTAAATTTGTGAACCTTTTCACAACAAACAATCATACATTATTGAAATAATGTATAATTATTATTGGCCAAAAACTAACAAAAACCGAAACTGTTTTATATATATATATATATATATATATATATATAAAAGCTCACGGTATTTTAAAAAAAAATAAAAAAAAAACAGAATTTTCCTTTTTGTTTCCTCTCGGCATTTTGCCCAAAAAAAACAAAAACGGTTTTTTTTTATTTTTACTCGGCAATAAGCCCTAAAAACACAAAAACGGTTTTTTTTTTCTTGTTCTCGGCTGAATTACAAAACGAAAACAGCCCCCTTTTTTTTCTTATCAAAAAAAAAATAGATGAACAAATTTGTTTAAAGTTGCTATTAGAACAAGATTGGCATAATCATCAACATTTAACAATTTAACATCATGTAACACCCACCATTTTAATAAATCTCATTTATTTGATTTTCGTTAAAGAGGTTTATTTTTATTTCTTTTTATACTAATTTTGGTTTAGTGTTTTATTTAACACCATTTTTATTAATTTTAGTCCTATTTTATAAATGGACCGACTTTTAATTATATGTCACTTTTTTTTATAAAATGGGAAAACGATTCTGGTTCATCACTTTTTTTTTACCGTGTATTTTATATCTAGAAAATTTATTTTGAAAACTTTTTTTTTTTATATCTTTTACTTTAAGTCTTTGATAAATTGTTTTTATTCGACTTCTAATTATTTTACAATAAAAATTAGAAGGTATTTTCTTTGACTTATTCCCTCTTGTGGCTGGTTTTTCTAGAGCTTTTCAAGGAGATTTTATTACTTATAATTATTCTTTCCCTCTTAAACACTCTACTTTATGACTACATTCATTAGGTCATTTATCATTCACATATCTATCCCTCTTGCAAAAAAAAAATATGGAACGTAAACCCTCTTCCGCTGTTCTCTGTTTCTAAAGAATAAAATTTACGTACGTGCTTGCCTTCTTGCTTCCTTATTTACGTTTTACAAATCATTCTACGTCGTGTGCTTGCCTTCTTGCTTCTTTATTTCGATCGACCTTCCCTCATCATCCGTTCATCTTTTTCTAAGGGTTTGTAGAGGAGATATTGAAGGCTAGCATATGTGGATTCGGATTCGTAACAAGGTAACTACGACGTTACTCGGTATTGCATTGATTAATTGTTGTAGTTGTATGTATTATTGCTTTTTTTGTGGTTTTATAAAGATTTATTGATACATATGATTTTTGAAACCTTTACTTTCTGATCTCTTGATATCCATAATCTATTTTGACTATGTATAAATTTTATTTTGTCAATAGGAATTTATTTTGGTTGATTTACAAGTTTTATGATCAAATCGATTGTTTTGATATTAGGGTTTTAATATTTCATTTTTATAATTTAAACAGATGTAAATTATTTTTCTGGAATTAATAGTTGATTTTAAGATGCCATGAATTTTTGTGGTAATTATTTTGGAGTTTTAGTATTTATTTCGTAATTTAAAGTATTGACGCAGCGATTATAGCGATTCTGTTCGGTTTTAATTATGTTAAAAATACTAAATAAAATTGTAAATTTACAATATTTTAGTATATGGCAGAGACATGGAGTATTAAGTTGTGTATAAATTTGTAGGTCTTCAATCATTATTTTCGATTTATGGTGTATTTTACAAGTTTGATGAAAACCGTTGTTAAATCTGTCAAACATGTTCGTCTGTTTGTAAAATTCATATCACCTGTTTTTATTTCGAATTTGAAAAAGTGTAAAGAATAGACTCCTGTTATTTTAAAGTGTAGAGTCTGTATAAAAATTTTCATAAGATTTAGACTTACGGTTTGGTCAGAATAAATTATTTGTGAACAGCTCGTCTGTAAAACGCGTTTCTGACTTCTCTCAAAGATTCATTTTTTAAAAGATATTTTGCTTTTGATACAGTAGCTAATCTTTTTCTCAATGAAGATTTATCATGTTTAATTATGTTTAAAATTATGCCTTGCCTTAAAATGTTTTCTAAAAGTGGATTTATGAACTGAAACATTATGGGTGACGTTTTCTGACAGTTTTTAGAAATGAATTTTTAGACCCCTGATACTTTCGTAATTTAACGTTTGTCAAAAAATGAAAGTTGTAGCTAAAAGCTACAGGAAACCAGGAAAATTGGCCTTGCGTCATTTCGATTTTTCTATAATTAATTATGAATTTTACAATACTGCTGTTCAGTTTTATAAACTAATGTAGAACTCCGTCTCATTAAAGCCTAAGTAATAAGTCTTTACTAAAGTACCTTAAGTCAAAGGATGGTCTTTAAAGTTTGATTTCAGTAACTTAATTTATTTAAAGTCCTTAAATAAATTTTATACTTTTGGTTTTAAGTTTAAGTTTTCTAATTCAAGAAAATAAAAGTGTAGTTCACTTACGAACCATTTGAATAATATACTATATCACTTGGAATACTTTTAAGTTTGGAATAATGAAAGTAAAGGCAAAGAATAATAAACTAAGGCATACGGGTTCTTATACAGCTATAAGATTGGGTATCCTGCGGGCGGTACAGATTGTCGTAGAGTCATGTACATGTACTTAGACTAGGACTTCGCACTGCGTGGTAAGACGTGTCCTATTATAGCTTGTTGTCTAGTGAGCGAACTTGGAGTTGGTCACCTTTGCGTGACACCGAGTTCCCAAAACTAGTGTAAGATGTTGCGGTGTCAAGGAGTATAGCTAAAGTGAATATCTAGCCCGAACTATATTATTTCCATTCTATCATTTGAGGAATTTTGCTTTTAAGCATGCAAAGACGTTGGTTAACGTGATTTGGTAATCATATTTTGTTACTTATGTTTTATAACATTTCAATTTACTTTGATATATTAATTGCATCTCGTAACACTTATATCATGTGATATGGCTGGGAGAACGCGAGTTACTCCCCATCGATTGATTGGGTCGTTATGTTTATAACATGACAGTATTAGCTTTGCTTGGGATTTTTGTGTGAGCTAGCGAGTAGTTTGCGATCCTACTCTTTTTCCTTTCTTTTATGGTTTTTAGTTTTAACACTTTTGAGGAATTTTATTTTCGCCCTTTTTATAAAAGTGGCATTTGTTTAGACTTAACCATTTAATTTTATCCTTGAGAATTTTATACATTCTCAATTTATAACAGTTAGAACTTTTATCTTTGTGTATTTAATCCCATTCGACAGTGTTTCCGCCACTGTTTTGCACTAGATTTTATAGGGGATTACAGTTGGTATCAGAGCATCGCTGCTCCCGACGCTCACACATTGATCTTTAGGAAAATGCCTAATAAATGATTTGACTAAATAAATGATTTAGTGAGAGATGGGTAGAAACCATAAGGACTTGAATGTTAGTTTATGTGTTCCTGCAAAATCAATGACTAGCATTGAATCTATGTTTTGTTTTTATTTCCTCCGACGAAGAAGATGAAGGAAGGTGGACATGGACGTGGTGTTTTCCCGGACCAGAACGCGATCATGATGGTGATATTGAACTCGCTCCACAACCTAGGCGGCGCGTGGAGAACTTGATGGGACAATGGTAGTTTCAGCCTTCAGATTCTTTCCCGCTCAAGCCGCGAGACATGTTGGCCAAGAGTAGACTCAAGTTTCACAATGGTGCGATGAGACCAAGAGATGATTACACCGTGGATCCGTTAGACGGCGACCCAAGACTCGTGTGTTTATCTCTCTACAAGAAGATGGTGCGACCTAGTGAGCCCTCTTGCAACTCTAGAGCCTTGAAATTCCTTCTCCGGTCTCGGACCTTATTAGTCTGCGATCATTGTTCTTATTCCTTCACTCTTGTCACTTTAGTCGCTTATGTGTGCTTCTTAAAAATCTTTATCTCCCACCATGATGAATGAATCTTTGTTGCGATTCTTCTTCCTTTACTTTTTCAGTCTTAGCTGCTTTCTATGTTCTTATTATAAATTTTCATCTCCTAATCTGATGAATTAATCCTTCTTTGTGATTCCTCCTCCTTGGTATCTATTCCCTTAAGATTCCTTGGATAGACTGACTCTCCCTTGGTGAGCTTTGATGGAAGTTAAGTGTGTTTGAGGTTTAGTAAAGTCTTGTTACTTATGGTTTGAGGATAGTAAGTTTTATCTTTAATGTCTAATCTTGTAAGAGATTTCCTTCCATAAGGATTAATTTGAATGGTGGCTAGTGGATTATGGATTTAGGATTTTAGCTTAGATGTTGGCTTTGACGTATAAGCAGCTTGCATATTTTGGTCTAAATGTGATTAAGGTTTTTATAGTAACCATGTGTCATTATTGGTTGACTTAGATTAATCTCAGTTTTGATTCTTATGGATTTAGATTGTTGAGTTCTGATGTAAGGTTGTAACCTTGGAGCTTTTGGTTGTGTGACTTAACTTTACTTGAGTTGTTTAGTGTTAACCTCAAGAGTAAGGAGTGTCTTAGCCCAACTGCAGTTTGGATTGATTATATTGATTTGAAGAATTATGAACCCGGAGTTAGGAATTATGTATACGTATCATATCTTAATGTCTTAACCTTAGTACATGTATTTCTCTAAGGAATATTTTGGTCCAATTACTTTAAAGGAAATCGTTGTTTGATGACCTTATATGATCGAAATTGTTGCTTGGTTGAGTTCTTAACCCCTAGTCATTGCAAAGTGTTATGATTGAGAATTTAATGAACTGCTAAGAGACCTTTATATTCATTTGATGGACTTCTAAGAGAGCTTTATCTTCGTTAGATTGTACTTGTGGATGTTAGAGGCATTGTTGCTTTCAGTTCAGAGGAATTCTCATCAGAGCTTTGTTAGACGATGATTTATGTTTGGTGTTTTGAGGAGTCTTATGGATTTGATAACTTGAGGAATTTAATTAGTCAGTTGGATGTTGAAGTACTTGATGGATTTCTTTACCATGATGTTTTGAGAGGATGATCAGTCATGTAAGGATTTGAGATGGAAGTTGTGTTAATCGATAATTTTGGAGGATGTAGACTAGGAAGTTTGGCAATTCTGAGCTTGATAACTTAGTTGCCTGAGTTTTATAACCTTGATGTTGTTTTCGATGGAAATAGCAAAAGCTTTGGTTCCATGGAGGAGTCGTATCAAGAATCTTGAGATCTTTAACCTCTTTTGTAATCCTTGAGAGAGCTTTGTATAGCTCTTGAATCTCTCATTCTCACTTCTTCACCTGAGCATCTGTTACTACCTTAACCTTGGCTTAAGTTTGAAAATTTTTACCTTTAGCCTTTTTCCTCGAATATTTCTTTTTATACAAGGTCTGACTCCAAAGTTTTGATTATCTTGAAAACTTATGATTTCAAAGTGTTAAACTTCTATTTTCGTTTTACTCTTGGTTAGTATCTAAATTTTGTCTGTCTTCAAATGGTTTTTAAAACTCGTTTGAAAGTATTTCGGAATTGTTTCCAAAATTTTTGTTTCGATGCTTCTAAAACTTTCAAAAGTTATGTTGTATTTACAAATTCGATTTGTAAAAAGGTTTTAAGTAAAATTTGCACTCCCTCTTTTGAATCTCGAGATGTTTATCCCCTTTCATAATCCTTGAGAGAGTTATATATGACTCTTAAATCATTCTCTCCCTTGCTTTAGTTTCAAAACTTTTGTCTTGATTTACCGTTGACCTTTTTCCTCGGATATTTCCATTTTATACAAGAGTTTCTGCTTTTACAAAGTTTGGTTCTCGGAAATTTTAATTTTGAGTTATGATTTAAAATTTTAATTTTAAGTTATGATTTAAAAACATTTCATATTTAGTGTTACTCTGGATTAGTGTCTAAACTTGGTTTTGTTTCAAAATGTCTTAAAACTCGTTTGGAAATATACAGGAATTGTTTCAAATAAAGTTATTTAATGCATAAAAAAAAAACCATTCAAATGTTATGTTGTATATACGAATTTGATTTCTCGTGAACCTTTTTCTTTGAGAAATTCCATCTTACACAAAATATTTTGACTTTTATAAAGATATTTTGATTATCTTGGAAGTTCTGAATTATGACTAGCTTCAAAGTTTTGAACTTCTCTTTCTCTTTTAGTTTTGGGTTATCATTTAAATTTGGTTTTGTTTCGAAATGACTTGAAATTCGTTTGAAAATACTTCCGAATTTTGTTTTTCAAATACTTTGATGCCTTGAGAAACTTTCAAAAGTGGTGTTGTATTTTCAAAATTTGATTTGCTCAAAGGTTTTATGTTAAATTGGCACATTTACTTTTGAATTTCGACATTGGTGGATGCTAGGACTTGTCATTAAAGACGTCTAATGACTGGTTCAGTACTTGCTGATGCATGGTTGTAAGATTTGATTTTTCCAATGTTGACTTACCCTTATCTTGGACGCAGAATCCTGGTTCGCGACGTATTTCTCTTGTTCCATGAGATGAGACAAGTGATTTTAATAGTTCAATTTTGAAAACTTGTTTAAAAATTGTATGACCTCAACGATGATTTCTAATTTAAGTGTCAACAAATGATAAAAAAAAAAAATCTTGTTCTTTAAATTTTATTTTTTTTACTTTTAAGTTTCGAGGACGAAACTTTCTTTTAGTGGGGGAGATTGTAACACCCACCATTTTAATAAATCTCATTTATTTGATTTTCGTTAAAGAGGTTTATTTTTATTTCTTTTTATACTAATTTTGGTTTAGTGTTTTATTTAACACCATTTTTATTAATTTTAGTCCTATTTTATAAATGGACCGACTTTTAATTATATGTCACTTTTTTTTATAAAATGGGAAAACGATTCTGGTTCATCACTTTTTTTTTACCGTGTATTTTATATCTAGAAAATTTATTTTGAAAACTTTTTTTTTATATCTTTTACTTTAAGTCTTTGATAAATTGTTTTTATTCGACTTCTAATTATTTTACAATAAAAATTAGAAGGTATTTTCTTTGACTTATTCCCTCTTGTGGTGGTTTTTTCTAGAGCTTTTCAAGGAGATTTTATTACTTATATTTATTCTTTCCCTCTTAAACACTCTACTTTATGACTACATTCATTAGGTCATTTATCATTCACATATCTATCCCTCTTGCAAAAAAAAATATGGAACGTAAACCCTCTTCCGCCGTTCTCTGTTTCTAAAGAATAAAATTTACGTACGTGCTTGCCTTCTTGCTTCCTTATTTACGTTTTACAAATCATTCTACGTACGTGCTTGCCTTCTTGCTTCTTTATTTCGATCGACCTTCCCTCATCATCCGTTCATCTTTTTCTAAGGGTTTGTAGAGGAGATATTGAAGGCTAGCATATGTGGATTCGGATTCGTAACAAGGTAACTACGACGTTACTCGGTATTGCATTGATTAATTGTTGTAGTTGTATGTATTATTGCTTTTTTGTGGTTTTATAAAGATTTATTGATACATATGATTTTTGAAACCTTTACTTTCTGATCTCTTGATATCCATAATCTATTTTGACTATGTATAAATTTTATTTTGTCAATAGGAATTTATTTTGGTTGATTTACAAGTTTTATGATCAAATCGATTGTTTTGATATTAGGGTTTTAATATTTCATTTTTATAATTTAAACAGATGTAAATTATTTTTCTGGAATTAATAGTTGATTTTAAGATGCCATGAATTTTTGTGGTAATTATTTTGGAGTTTTAGTATTTATTTCGTAATTTAAAGTATTGACGCAGTTTCTGCGATTATAGCGTTTCTGTTCGGTTTTAATTATGTTAAAAATACTAAATAAAATTGTAAATTTACAATATTTTAGTATATGGCAGAGACATGGAGTATTAAATTGTGTATAAATTTGTAGGTCTTCAATCATTATTTTCGATTTATGGTGTATTTTACAAGTTTGATGAAAACCGTTGTTAAATCTGTCAAACATGTTCGTCTGTTTGTAAAATTCATATCACCTGTTTTTATTTCGAATTTGAAAAAGTGTAAAGAATAGACTCCTGTTATTTTAAAGTGTAGAGTCTGTATAAAAATTTTCATAAGATTTAGACTTACGGTTTGGTCAGAATAAATTATTTGTGAACAGCTCGTCTGTAAAACGCGTTTCTGACTTCTCTCAAAGATTCATTTTTTAAAAGATATTTTGCTTTTGATACAGTAGCTAATCTTTTTCTCAATGAAGATTTATCATGTTTAATTATGTTTAAAATTATGCCTTGCCTTAAAATGTTTTCTAAAAGTGGATTTATGAACTGAAACATTATGGGTGACGTTTTCTGACAGTTTTTAGAAATGAATTTTTAGACCCCTGATACTTTCGTAATTTAACGTTTGTCAAAAAATGAAAGTTGTAGCTAAAAGCTACAGGAAACCAGGAAAATTGGCCTTGCGTCATTTCGATTTTTCTATAATTAATTATGAATTTTACAATACTGCTGTTCAGTTTTATAAACTAATGTAGAACTCCGTCTCATTAAAGCCTAAGTAATAAGTCTTTACTAAAGTACCTTAAGTCAAAGGATGGTCTTTAAAGTTTGATTTCAGTAACTTAATTTATTTAAAGTCCTTAAATAAATTTTATACTTTTGGTTTTAAGTTTAAGTTTTCTAATTCGAAGAAAATAAAAGTGTAGTTCACTTACGAACCATTTGAATAATATACTATATCACTTGGAATACTTTTAAGTTTGGAATAATGAAAGTAAAGGCAAAGAATAATAAACTAAGGCATACGGGTTCTTATACAGCTATAAGATTGGGTATCCTGCGGGCGGTACAGATTGTCGTAGAGTCATGTACATGTACTTAGACTAGGACTTCGCACTGCGTGGTAAGACGTGTCCTATTATAGCTTGTTGTCTAGTGAGCGAACTTGGAGTTGGTCACCTTTGCGTGACACTGAGTTCCCGAAACTAGTGTAAGATGCTGCGGTGTCAAGGAGTATAGCTAAAGTGAATATCTAGCCTGAACTATATTATTTCCATTCTATCATTTGAGGAATTTTGCTTTTAAGCATGCAGCACGTTGGTTAACGTGATTTGGTAATCATATTTTGTTACTTATGTTTTATAACATTTCAATTTACTTTGATATATTAATTGCATCTGTAACACTTATATCATGTGATATGGCTGGGAGAACGTCGAGTTACTCCCCACTGATTGTGGCTGTTATGTTTATAACATGACAATGTATTAGCTTTCTTAGGGGATTTTTGTGTGAGCTAGCGAGTAGTTTGCGATCCTACTCATTTTCTCGCTTTCTTTTATGGTTTTTAGTTTTAACACTTTTGAGGAATTTTATTTTCGCCCTTTTTATAAAAGTGGCATTTGTTTAGACTTAACCATTTAATTTTATCCTTGAGAATTTTATACATTCTCAATTTATAACAGTTAGAACTTTTATCTTTGTGTATTTAATCCCATTCGACAGTGTTTCCGCCACTGTTTTGCACTAGATTTTATAGGGGATTACACATCATGTGGCCAAAAACTATATAGCAAAAACAAATAATCATCATAAATCAAAACAATTCCATATACATTTCAAATTAATTTTATATTAAATCAAAACATCTACAAATTTATCATATCATCATCTTAACAAATTAAAACAACAATATGAATAAATCAAATGGAACAAAAAACATCAAAAACCAAAAAAGGTCTCGGCATAAAAAAAAATGCTCACGGCAAGAAAAAATTAATTCGGCCGAAATGTTTTTTTTTTCATCAAATTTTTTGTTTAAATCCATTTATTAAAATCATATAAAATAATTTTGTGGCCTATGCTCTGATACCACTTGTCGGAAATATCAGTATACTTCATCAAGAATTTCGGATTATAACGAAATTATAAATATGAAATTGCTAGTCATAAATGAAATTACATAAACAAAAAGAATAGAGATTTAGAATTAACCTTTAGTCCTAGAAAATTTGGCCTAAGAACAAATATCAAATCGATATTCTCCTAATTGTTGCACCCAAAATGCTTTGAGAAATGCCTCATAATTTGCTAGAATGAGATCCCCAAAATTGATGATATATTTTTAGGGTTTTTAGTTTTTGTGATGATAGAATTAGGTCAAAAGAATTAGGAGGAAAAATGAACTCCTTCCCTTCTTAAAAACCGTGCAAATGAGAGTAAAAGGGGAAGATTTTATTCTTCCTCTTTTCTCTCTTTTTTTCGGTTTCACCAACCAAAAAATAAGGAGAAAAATCTTCTTATTTTTGGTTATTCTCTAAATGTATAAAATGTGTATTTTATTTCAATTGTCATATTTATGTCGACATGTATTAATAAGTCTACACACAACAGTTTGTAGTCGATTTATTAATACCGGTCTGTCAACATTTTATTATGACGATTCCGCATAATATATACATTAACTATAAATATAACATATTTATATTTCGCTAATTAAATATAATTGGTTACTATTAATTACGAATTAACATCTTAATTCGTTTAAGCTAACATTTATATACATTAATTAAATATAACAGTTTATATTCAATTTACGAATTAACAGTTAATTCGTCTCAGCTAATATTATTTAATTGTATTAAATAATCGTCTCATCATCACATGGACTAACTGTTTAGTCAAATACATAGACTAACCTTTTAGTCAGGCATCAATGTGATTATATTTTCATATAATCACATCTCTCAAACACATTCTTTAGGTGTGACTTTTAGGGACTAGTTGATCACCGCCATCAGTAAGATAATAACGTCAAACTTCTAGTAAGCCAACCGTTATTAAGTAACCGTTAATCAACTGATAAAATACTAAGTATACCCTTGTGAACCTATAAGAGATTTATATATGTTATCACACTAACTGTGGAGGACACAAGCTCCAACATATTGACGGAGGAAGTTGCACGAATGTAGCTTCAACGGAGTTGGTAGAAAAATTGGCACTCGTTACTATGGCACATCCTAAACCTTATAATTTACATTGGCTTGATGATGGTAGCAAGGTGAAGGTTACAAGGCAGGTACGTGTTGGTTTTACAATGGGTTCTTACAAGGATGAGGTGCTTTGTGATGTTATCCCTATGGATGCTTGTCACATTCTCTTAGGGCGTCCTTGGCAATTTGATCGTAATGTTAATCACAATGGAAGAAGTAATTAATATTCTTTATTAGTGAACGGCAAGAAGATAGTTTTGCGTCCTATGTCCCCGGAGGTAATTCGAGCTATGCATGCAAAGAAGGGTAAAATACAAAGTTTATCTATGTTTGCTAGTGAAAGAGAGGTGGAGCAAGATATTGATGATGGTGAAACAGTATATGCATTGGCCTCAAGTGAGAGTCCTACAAAGACCATCACAACGAGTCATGAAGATGGAATACTTAAAGAACTATTGCACGAGTTTAAGGATTTTTTCCCCGAAGATGTACCACCGGGTTTGCCTCCTATTCGTGAAATTGAGCATCAAATTAATCTCGTACCAGGTGCGCCACTTCCTAACAAGGCCGCTTATCGTAGTAATCCCGAGGAAACCAAGGAGTTACAACGTCAAATTGAGGAACTCATGGAGCGTGGCTATATTCGTGAGAGTATGAGTCCTTGTGCCGTTCCCGCATTGCTTGTACCAAAAAAGGATGGAACGTGGAGGATGTGCATCGATAGTAGAGCGGTAAATAATATCACCATCAAATATCGTTTTCCTATTCCAAGACTTGATGATATGTTAGATGAGCTTCATGGTTCGGTCATATTTTCAAAAATCGATTTGAGAAGTGGTTATCATCTGATTCGAATGTGTGAAGGTGATGAATGGAAGACCGCGTTCAAAACGAAGCATGGTTTGTATGAGTTGTTGGTAATGCCATTCGGTCTCACTAATGCCCCAAGTACCTTTATGAGATTAATGAATAAAGTTTTGAAACCGTTCTTGGGACATTTTGTTGTCGTATACTTGGACGATATTCTAATTTATGTAAGAGCATCCAGGAGCATTTTGAACACTTGCGGACAGTGTTTGAAACACTTCGAAAACAGCAGCTATATGGTAAGGCCGAGAAGTGTACATTCTTGGTAGATTACGTGGTGCTCTTGGGTTATGTTGTCTCGAAATATGGAGTATCGGTTGATCAAACAAAGATAGAAGCTATTCGTTCTTGGACGAGTCCTAAAACAGTAACTGAGGTTAGATCTTTTCATGGACTTGCTTCCTTCTATCGATGTTTTATTCGTGATTTTAGTACCATTACTAGTCCTATTACGGAGTGTATGAAGAAAGGCACATTCCATTGGAGCGAGGCTGCCCAAAGGGCGTTTGAAATAATTAAGAGGAAGATATGTGAAGCCCCCGTGTTAGCATTACCCGACTTCTCGCAACCTTTCGAAGTCGAATACGATGCTAGTGGTGTAGGGATTGGAGCTGTTCTTGTTTAAAATAAGCAACCCATTGCTTATTTCTCAGAGAAGTTAGGAGGAGCTCGACTTAATTATTCAACCTATGACAGAATTCTGTGCTATGGAGAGAGCTCTTGATCATTGGAGTCATTATCTTCGTCCTAGTTACTTTATTTTACACTCGGATCATGAATCATTAAAACATATACATGGGCAACAAAAGTTGAATCCGAGGCATGCTAAGTGGGTTGAATTCCTACAATCGTTTCATTTTTCATCGAAATATAAGGATGGTAAGAGTAACGTTGTGGCAGATGCTCTTTCACGCCATTATTCATTGTTATCTACACTTGGAGTTCGTTTGCTAGGTTTTGAGACCTTAAAAGATTACTATATTGAAGATATTGATTTTGGAGAGATATACAAGGAATGTCAAGATGGTCCATTCAAAGAATTCGTGATTCAAGACGGATTCCTCTTCAAAGGTAATCTTCTTTGTGTACCTAAGCATTCGGTTGGTGAATTATTGGTGCGTGAAGCACATGGAGGTGGGTTAGCTGGTCATTTTGGTGTGCAAAATATGTTGGATGTATTGAAGGAACATTTTTATTGGCCAAAGATGCAAGGAGATGTATACAACATTGTGAGCAAGTGTGTGACTTGTCATCTTATGAAAAGCAAGTTCAAGCCCGGAGAATACACCCCATTGCCGGTTCCAATTAGACCATGGGAAGATGTGTCGATGGATTTCATTGTTGCTTTGCCTCGCACTCAACGAGGTAAGGATGCTATCATGGTAGTAGTTGATCGCTTCTCCAAGATGGCTCATTTTGTGGCTTGTAACAAGACGGATGACGCAAGTAATGTGGCTGATTTGTATTACAAGGAGATCGTTCGTCTACATGGAATACCAAAGACAATAGTTTCTGATCGTGATTCGAAATTTTTGAGTTACTTTTGGAACACATTATGGAGGAAGGTTGGAAGAAAGCTCTTGTTTAGTACTTCACACCATCCACAAACAGATGGGCAAACTAAAGTTACTAATCGTATTCTTGGAACTATTTTGCGAGGATTGGTAAGCAAGACTCAAAAGGATTGGGATTTGAAATTAGCACATGCCGAGTTCGTTTACAATCGTTCTCCTACGTTTGCAAAAACTCACTCTCCATTTGAAGTTGTTTATGGTTTAAATCCTTACTTATCGTTAGACTTGATACCGTTACCTAAAGATGAATTGGTGCATAAGGATGCGGAGTCAAAGTTGAAGTCTATGATCAAGCTACATGAACAGGTAAGAGAACGGATCAAAATCGTTAATGAGGCTTACAAGAAGAAATCAAAAATACATAGGAAGCCAAGGCTTTTCAATCCAGGAGATTTGGTATGGTTACATTTGAGGAAAGAAAGGTTCCCTAGCAAGAGGAAGAACAAATTAATGCCAAGGGCCGAGGGACGTTACAAAGTGATCGAGAAAGTGAATGATAATGCATACAAAATCGAACTTCCAGGAGACTATGGAGTACATGCTACATTTAATATCGGGGATCTATCTCCATACCATGATGATGATGGGATTTCTGAATTGAGGACAATTCCTTTCAAAGGGGGAGGGGATGATACGATATTAATTGATGAGGAAGTTAACTTATACTTGGAGCAGCTAAATGAAACAGTCCCGAGGACTGTTCAGATCCATCGGCTATTTGGTACCTAGTCTGAGTCAGCCAAAGGAGTCGTGTGTTTACTTGGGCGCCAAGTATAGTCTTACCTTGGATGCCAAGCAACAAAGACCGAGTTTGAGGAAGCAAGGAAACGTGCATAGGCAAGCACAAAGTCGGTTGCCATATCTTTCCTTATTTAGGTTTTCCTAATTAGTAGTCTATCCGGTTTTAGGAAAGTTTCCAATTTTCTTAAAATCTGGTTTAGTTAATTATTCTATTGTTCTTATTTCCTATAATTATTTTTCCTAAAAGTATTAGGATTATAATAAGGCAATTTAGCCATAGTTTGAGTCGTGTAAGGTTAGGGAAGTCGTTTGTTTCCTTAAGTCCTCCTAGGAGTTGGTCTAGCTTAGTATAAATAGGGAGCTATTGTATCCTTATTTCACATCCAAGAATTATTAATAAACTTGCAAAGTTTTCGTTTACATTGTGTAAGCATAGGTTCGACGAGTTTCGTTCCGAATTTCGTTATTGTTTGACTCGTTTTCGAACATTAACACGAGTTATAATCAATAGGTCTTGATTATAATTCAGCATTGGTTGAGCTATAGGTCTAGCTCAAGCAAATATCCTTTTATTTTATTGTTTCGTTTATATTATAAAATCACATAAAAATTACTAAATTATCGTTCTAAATCAGACAGTTCAGTAAATCGTTCAAATCATAAAAGGTCGACAATCAGACAGTCTTCAGCGCTGTCCAGTTTTATTAATTCCGCTGCAACTATAACGAATCTTATTCTTTTGAGTAATTTTCGTATCACTATTATGTCTAGCTAATTCCCTTGCTAGGATTTAGGAGATTCAATGAATTATTGCTAGTTGCTAATTAGGTTTACAGATCTTTCATTGCTATCATGTCTTTGTTGTTAATCACTACAATTAATTTTTATTAGCTGCTTGAATCGATGCATTTAGCTAATTTATTTGGTAAGCCTTTGACCTAGACCGGAAGGTTGGAAGGGGTGAGACCCGCAGTGAACATTAGGATGCTTTAGTGAGGGCGGAAGCTAAGCTAATAGTGTCTTAGGGCGAATAGAGACCGGAAGGAGATATTCGTTGCCCCTTAGACCGATACAAGCGACCGATCTGTGACCTTAGCTGCAATTATCTGACATTCATTGATGACCCGACAATCCAAGTTCTCTCTCTCTTTTGTTAAATCTCTCTTATTCTTTTCTCTTGCTTTAATCTCATTTAGTTTACTTTAAACAACTCAAACCCCCATCTTGTGACCTTAGGCAGACTGAATTGACAAGTATATAGTGACCGCCTCCCTGTGGAGATGGACCCTACTTACCGCCGACTTCTGTTAGTAGTACTTAGGTGTTTATTTTTGGTATTAAACGACGGTATCAAATTTTGGCGGCGTTGCCGGGGAGGCAACTATTTTATTTACTTGTTTATTTTTGTCTGTCTTTAGCCTCAAGGGATTTATTCCTTGAGGCAGTTCTCATCTTTTTCTCTAGTGTTGTTTTGATAGGTCCTACAGGTCCTACCTAGACAGTTCTAGGTAAAAGATCATCAAAGGGAAGGCTTGAGTACCTTTGATCTTCCACCTATGTTCCATCCTATAGCGCAACAGGTGGTTTATTGTGAGAGATGTGGTGCTACTGGGCACAATGTCGTTATTTGGTGACAGGGAGCGACGAAGTCTATGCGTTTAGGCAGCGTAGATAAGCCAGTCATTCCTTTGCATATGTGCCGCCACATCCAATTTAACAACGAGGCTATCAAAAGCCTCCATTCGTTTGGCCGCAGCAACAACAAGCTCCTCTTGATAAACAAAAAGAAGAGATTGCTGAACTGAAATCTTTGGTGAAGGCACTTGTACTTCAATTGCAAGAACATGATAGATTTAATGAAGCTCAAATCAATGAGCTTGAGTCTCAAATAGCCCGTTAGCCGTTGGGACGAACTTTAGGCACGCAGAGAGTGGTCTTTCCCATGAAGGACCCGAGTTGTCTATCGATACTGATGGTTTGTATAACTCAGAGTACGAAGGTCTATCTGAAAACGAAGCAAGCTACGAAGATTTCTGCGCTGCACAGCAACAAACACTCGATGGAATTAGTCACAGTGTTTGATCGAGTGGATTATCTGAGAAAGTGTTCGATCGAATAGAAACTACATCTCGATCGAACAGCTATTATGAGGAAGACCTCGATCGAGCAGATCTCTATGTTCGATCGAGTGATATTCAAGAGGAAAGCTTTCGATCGAGTTCCATCTTTCCTCGACCGACCATAATGGCCACGGAGAGCAATGATATGTCACTTTGGTCCGTGTTGGATGACAATTTTGAAGAAGACAATGGTTACGGTGAATCTCCCCTTTTCAAAGCCGAGTTGTATGCTTTAGAGGATGCGATTTATGGGATAGAACCCACGGAGGAGGGGAATGAGAAGACAGCTGAGTCAGTGATTGTTTCTAGCACGGAAGAGGTAATATACTCTATTGTCAATGATTCCGCCGTTCGGCACAACCAACCCGAGGTAGTTAACGATAATTTCATTATTTTTGGTATTAATAGTACGCTATCTCACATGACTCCTACTTTTTCTTTCGATGCTCGACCCCCTCCCGGACGGATGAATAAGTTAATAAATTTTCACCATATTTGTCATCAGAAATTCGTTAAGTTAAAACGATACCTTAGATTGTTTTTAAATGCTCCTGAGCTCCTATATTCTCCACCGACAGTCAATTTGAGCTTTTATATTCCGCCCGAAGCTGGAGGGCAGAATTATTTTGTGGATAATTTTGGGAGCTGTCATAGGAAATTCGTTAGGTTTAAACGATTGTACATTTTATTTTCCTATGTTACTATTATATGATGGTGCTACTTACAGTTTTGTGTAGCACATGCGCAGTTATTTGATCGGCTACTGCGTGCTTTGTGTAACACCCCCATACTCCAAGTGCCTTACCAGGACCACTCAGGTATGAAGACATTACCATCTCGGTTACCCGAGGCAATGATAAACAAACAACAATGAAGAAACAACATTTATTATAAATAATTTAGCGAATAGATACAATCCTCAAAACCAAACCAAAAGTACGATACATGTTCTCAAACTGACTGTTCTAACTGAAATGTAAATAACTAATAAGCTACAGCGGAAGACTCCTATCATCATGTCGTGGCATCCCAGCTATCCCAGTACTCATCTCAATACCTGCTCAATATCTGCTCACCATCCCCGAATGGATCACCGCAAGTTTACAAAACAACACCGGGGTCAGTACTAATCACACAATCAATATAAACAACAATGATAAGATAAACAGACAGCTTAACTGTCACACACACAACCAACCAATTCCCATCATCTCAATCTTGACCCACTTTGGACCCATTACCGCCGATGAGGGACCGACCGTACCCACCAAATCCCCGCTCCACATAGTGAGCGATAACCCTGTCCATTAATGTGCACATCCCTTCTGTGGCGGGTTCCACAGAAGGCGAAACTAGGGCGTGAAGCCACTCCCGCAAGTGACTCCACTTAGCCGAGAACGCATCTCGAGAACTACAGACAAACAATCACAATCACAATATCAACAACCGTCTGAACCAGTCAACAGTGTATAAGCACAACCGTCTGAATCAATCAATCACACTAATTACAGCACAATCACCACACATTATGTAAGTAATACTGAGTAGGGAAACCCTACCCGGAACAAAGAACACAATCGACGGTCTCAACAAATTTTGTATCAAAATTCCTCTCCTACGAATCCTCCTCCTAACATATAATCATGCAATTGCTACCAATCAAGAAACATAACAAAAACCCCCAATCCTAAAATTAGGGTTTAACGAAACTTAACGAAATACTATAAAATTGGTATGTAGATCTTACCCTCGACGCAAGGATCACAAAGGTATAAAGAAAGATAAAATCCGACATTCCAAGCTCCGGGATTTGCCAACAATGCGATTGATGCGAAGAACGTAGTTTGTTTTCTTTTTTTGAAAGCAATTAGGTTTATAAAAGTGTTTAAAGAAAGTGACGGAAGTAATTATATACCAAATCGCACTATTAACAAAACCCGACAATTCATCACCCCAGAAATCGGCGGCTACTCGATCGAGTAGCCGAGTTACTCGATCGAGTGCTTTTACGCTACTCTATCGAGTACCTAAGGCTACTCGATAGAGTACCCCGCTACTCTATCGAGTACCTAAGGCTACTCGATAGAGTACCCTACAGAAACTATTTTAAAAAAAAACAAAACACCCTTACTCGACGAGTAAGGCCTACTCGATAGAGTACCCGAGAGCTCATAAAACCGTAGTAGTATTACGGTCTTCCCTCCTTAAAACGAACTTCGTCCCCGAAGTTCAACCCATACATAAAAACAAACATACTAACTCAGTTAAGACGCAACAAAGCTACTAAGAACTCAAAACAACACCCCAACTTATAAAACATGAAACCATGAACTCTTAACACAAACTCCACCAACTATTCCTACCTCCACATATCGCTCACGATGTCGTATCAACTACATCATAAACTCTCCCAACACTAACTTCATACACTACCAACTACCATCCACTAACGCTGCTAGCTCCATAATATATCATCCACTACCAAATCCAATATCAAGACACTCATAGACATTAAACGGAATGTTACATTCTACCACCCTTAAAAGGAACTTCGTCCTCGAAGTTTATTCACACTCATAACCTCATCATTCAACTGTCAACACTAGTGAAATATTCTCACACTCCTAAACATCACGCTACTACAAGCACGGCCATGGACTTTTAACAACATCAACCACAATATATACAACTCTACTTAGAATTATACTACGACATGCACAATCATCAAATTCTCTTTTATCGCATCCTACTCCTCTTGAGATAAATGTTACGTCCTCGTAACTCACTAATACTATATCCTTAGTTATATCTTCTCATTATTTTCATCACCATCACATGTCATAGATAACCGCCTATAAACCCAACACTCACCATTCCTATATCCAAGGCTCCCATACATAAACATTTCTCATACCTCAACTCATTCGGCATACCACCTAACCTATACCATAAAACTCGTAGCAAAATCACCATACCAACTCTTCATTATTACTGCAAAACAACATACCTCTCTATGTAGGGCACTTATCTCCTAGAAGCATAACTCACGATCCACACTCGTTACGTACACGCACACTAGATCCTCAAGTTCTTTCTTCCACTACCGCAAAACTCATACACAACTTAACATGACACTAATTCCCAATACCCTACACTCACTGTCTCAACAAAAGATTATGAACCACCTGCCGCTTTCAGATCGTTACTACACATGTTCCACGAATCACTTGCCATGACTATGACTACCGATGCCTCATCTTAAAACAACTATGTCCCATCAACAGAATATCACTATATCATGACAACAACGAAAACATATACAACTCTCTTTCATATCATACTCTACCCTCACACCCAAGTCGAAATCGGTAAGAAACATCAAAAACAAAACAACAAATCTACATGTTCAACCAAAACTCACAAGGAATAGCAGCAAACAAAACAACAATCTATGTTTAACTGGTATGTACTTTCGAAAACTCGCATCGTAATCATCTCGCCTACTCCACCACAACCGGTGACGGCATCGCAACACCGCCACCAACAGCCACACCGCAGTGCGAAAATACCCGCATCACATCACTAGGTACCGTGCCCGGATCATCACCCGAGGCACCACAACTACACCGAGAAACATCACAACAGACACAATCCCATAAACACTGACCCAACATAACTTCTCGGACAAGAAAAACTTACTCAAATCCACTTTACTAAATCACAATGCAACATGTTATATGAATTAAACAGATAATAATCTCATGAACATCATCCTTACCATTTCACGGAATAAACAAGTATCATCCATACACATACAATTTTAACTATCCATGCCAGATTAATCACATTATTACCTTTTGAACCTCATTCCATTAGTATACCGTACCCAACATAAATTACAAAACAATCATATAACAACTTTATAATTACCACACCATACCACTTCTTGTGAGGTCAGAACCTCACACAAACATTTACACGTATCATAGACCCGTAATCACATCCACCTAGTCAATCTTGATCACGTAAGTTACCACTCAACAAAGGTTACCTGTCGCCCGAGCTTAACTCATATGCCCCTCATAACAAATTCTCCCATTCGCATATCCATCATTCCCCTGCCAAATGTAACCATACTATTAATACTCACTACTAACAACCGCCTCATATAACCACATCTTACACTCTCTCACAACCATACATATCAACCTGGTCTCTGCAAAATCAACCGCTTCAGAATTGTTACCTTTCTAATATACCATCACCCTTAACCACTAGTCACAGACCATAACACTACCACTGTCCGGACATCAAATCCTTACACTCATCTCTAAATATCACGATTTCTTTCCTATCTTTGGTTAACATCCCAAATAACGAACATCAAATCCATCAACAAAATTACTTCAACATTCTTCCCAATACCATTCTTAACTGTAACCTCATCTAAATCTCCACCAAAATCTCATATCATGCAGATATTCTACCAACTTCTTACTTTCCTGAATTCCTCAAAACTCAAGACTAATCATGTTGTCCCAAAACTCCTCTATAACCATTAACTAACATCCTCATGATTGGTAGCACACATCTCGACGACTCCTTACCTCTATATCACATAACTCCGGTCAACATTTTCTTAGTTTTATTCCCCTCATTCTTTTCCTTTACATCTACAGAATCAATTAACCATTCAACTCCTTATCACTTCTACCTAACTCTTTAGTGTTCCGGTTACGTTCTCACTGCTCCAAAACTCACATCTAATTATTTCATATCGATATCATCTCACTCTTTCTTACCACAAATATTCTCTTATTATGTCATCATTCACCCTTGCCACTAATCCATCCATAGAATCAACGTTTACTGTTCAACAATTACATCTCTAGAAATCAAAATTCCTTTCATACCGCTAATTGCCCAAAGAAATCCCACAGTAGTTTCATCTCTTAATAAACCAAATCTCCCAAACTCATTCACTGTCTACAAATCCACCTCGCGACATGTCTCCACAAAGTTCACTATTAACTACTCTTCTCAACCCTTTTAAAACGAACTTTCACTATGTATATTCTTAACCCACACGACTCCTAACCATCCCCCTCCATGATTATTTACACATCTCAAGGTGCCACCATTTGCATCCCTCATTTCAATCTTTTCATTCCCACGTTCCATAAACTCACATCATCCCTTGCCCACATTTAATTACTTTTGCATTACTCAACGTACAAATATATCGCTCATTTTATCTCACAAAACATGCTCTATGTCTCAATAAACCATAACGATCTTTCTTTTCTTTTTCCACTATCTATCACAACCACGTATAACTCATGTCCTCCCACCGAACTCATACTCACCACAGGTGCCACTCACTACACCACAAGATTGGGTAACTTACGCGTCAAGACCAACGTACATGTAAAACAATGCATAAAGAAGCAAAGTAACAACTTTGAATCAAACATAATATGCAACGAATTCAAAAGATAAGCATGACCCAAAACAGGGGTCACTAGATCGAGTACAGGACACTCGATCGAGTAAGTGACTTACTCGATCGAGTAGCTGAAGATCAGAACCACGTAAAATAAATTACCAGGGCTACTCGATCGAGTAACTAACGTACTCGATCGAGTACCCCCTACTCGATCGAGTACCAAGGCTACTCGATCGAGTACCTACACGTAGTTTGTTTTCTTTTTTTGAAAGCAATTAGGTTTATAAAAGTGTTTAAAGAAAGTGACGGAAGTAATTATATACCAAATCGCACTATTAACAAAACCCGACAATTCATCACCCCGTAAACTGGCTACTCGATCGAGTAGCCGAGGTACTCGATCGAGTGCCGGCTACTCTATCGAGTACCTAAGGCTACTCGATAGAGTACCCTGCTACTCTATCGAGTACCTAAGGCTACTCGATAGAGTACCCTACAGGTCAGAAACTATTTTAAAAAAAAACAAAACACCCTTACTCGACAGAGTAAGGCCTACTCGATAGAGTACCCAGAGGCTCATAAAACCGTAGTATTACACTTTGAGCTGTTTTGACTGGGCTCAATTAGAATGGCTGATGAACAAAAGAAGGTCGAGCTGGGACCTGTCTGAAACTAGTGCTACCCGGGAGGCAAACCGGAGTTTAAATTTTTAGTTGATTTACTTTTCAGTTTTTGTTGTGTGTGTAATAAATGGTTTTTGCAACCATAGACTCTGAACGATCTAGGCTTGGTTTTTGGTCGTATTTGTAGTTGCTATTTGCGTCTTTGCAGGTGTTTCCTTGACGCATAAGAAATGCGCAATAAGGAGTTCTCGATCGAGCAATCTTCTACCCGATCGAGTGACTTACTCCCTCGATCGAATGTTTTCCATCTTCGATCGAGCATCCACAGACACAACCATTTCGATCGAGCATTTTCCTTTTCTCGATCGAGCTCTTCCACAACCCATTTCACTCGATCGAGTTATCTACCCTCTCGATCAAGTTGGCTTGCTTTGATTCGCTTCCTGTGACGCTGTTCTAGGGCTATTTAGCGACCTCCCATGTTGCTGGCTGGTTTAGGGAGGTCTCTACTTCACGTTATGTTGTGAGTTTTCCTCTCCACTCTCTCCTTTTTAGTTTCCGTTTCTCTTCCCTATTTTTGAGTACAATGAGGGCATTGTACGGTTTTGTTTGGCGAGGTTATGCATCCATATCTGTGTCTGCATTTATGTTTTTATTGCATTTCTGTTATCACGTTTAATTTATGTATGCATTGTTGTTTATTTTTATAAAAATTCAAAAAAATCTCATAAAAATTAAAAATTCAAAAAAAATAAAAAAAAATTACATTTATTTTTGCATATAGGTTTACTCGAAACGGTGGATTTCTATGATGAAATTGCACTATAATTTGTCCTTTGCTTAAGCCTTGCACAAACTAATATCTTTTAGCATTGTCTTATTGCATAATCTACGAGTTAATGTTTAAATACAGCTGAACAAATAGACTTGACTTAAAAATTTTGGCAAACTACTTATAATTTCTAAGACTTAGAGCCTTATAAACTGGTGTCATTTATGATCAGTTTCATGTAGGATTGTGAGTAGTTACTCCTTGCATAACATGTTCATTAATTTGCACGTTTATGAAATTCAATTGCTTTTTGCCTGCATACATTCGGGTTAGTGGTTGGTGTCACATGCAGGGAGGTGCTTACATTTCTCCTTTCTTTCATTTTTACCCATTTAACTCCACTTTAGCCAAATTTGCCTTTTGACCCTTAACTACATCCAAATTTAGCCTGCCTTGTCAAGCTAGTTAATGTATGTTTTGCGGTATATAGTTTATTGTGCCAAGTTTAGTCTGTATTGCAATACTTGGAGTTGGTAATTTGTGAAAAGGAAGGAGGATGATGAAAAAAAAGAAAAAAAAAAAGAATTCAAAAACAAAAAACGTGAATCAAAAGAAAAAAAAGAAACCGAGAAAAGAAGAAAGAGAAAAAAAAAAGATGTTTGATTGTTGACGGTTTCACTCCTATGCTTTATTTATGTCTATTGAGGAGCATTTTTGGTTTGGTTTGGTGAGTTTGAATGCCAAATATGGGCGTTGTGCTTAATTTTAATGGATTAGAAATGGATATGTTCCATTTAGTTCTGTTCAGGTACTAGCTTGGCCGCCTATACCCTCCAATTTCCAAAAATGTTTTGCCTTTTATTATCCATTGCCTCACTTTATCATACTTTTGTAAGCCCTCAGCTGTGACGGACCTTGTTTGGTTGGAATGTATGTGTACGGTAGTTAGAATTGTCAATCATATTAGCTGCATGCATGCTTATGTGGGTCGTAGTTTAGGTGAGCGACTATATTTCCTTCTTCTCTTACATTCATATGCTTACCCTTTACTTCATGAGAGAAGAGTGACCCGTGAGAGTCCATTATCAAAGGTTTTGCAAGGTCGACAGTTCAGCTTTGTTATAGACATCTTATAACTCGTTTGCACTTGACTGTTTTGCTATAAGTGTTAGTTTGCTGCATTAAATTGATTTAAGTGGACAATTTGTAGCAAGCTCTGAGTTTTCTTTTCTGTTCCATTAGTTTTGCATATAGTTTGCTTGGGACAAGCAAAGATTTGGTTTGGGGAGATTTGATGCGTGCATTTTATATAGGCATTTTGTACTTCATTTGCACGCATTCCAATGCATATTTAGTAATTTTTAGCTACAAATGTCCCTCGAATTGTCTACTTTGGTTTCTCTTGTCTTATTTGCAGGAATGAACCGAAGAGAAGCGAAATCAAGCTTAATACATGTCCATATGCATGCATTTAGGAGATGAATTGAGTCAGAGCTTGGAAACTACTAATTGTGATGCGCAAAGAAGTAAGATAGCTAGGTGAGCAAAGGAAGAACTTCAAATTATTAGTGCCAACTCCACCGGAAACACTCTGTTTGACCAAGTAACGAAGAAATGGCGGCCGTTTGAAGTTCAGTGCGCGAAGCAGGAATTCTGCGCTGGAAAGTACTCAATCGAGTTCTATCTTGTTCGATCGAGTCCTTTTTCTACTCGATTGAATGGTGCCTTTTTTATAAGTGTTCGATCGAGTACCTAAAGTCCTCGATCGAGAGGTTTTAGCTTGAATTTGTTCGATCGAGTGATATGAAAGTCCTCGATCGAGTACCTAAAGTCCTCGATCGAGAGGTTTTAGCTTGAATTTGTTCGATCGAGTGATATGAAAGTCCTTGATCAAGTATTTAGTTGTTGGACGCGGGCTTTTTAGCATTAATATTGTGTTTTAGGTCAAATAACAAATCCTTCTCCTATAAATAGGAGAAGGGTAATTAGTTTAGGGGGATGTCATACATTAATTTCCCTTTTCTTTATGATGAGACGGTTGTTCTGCTCTCTTTTCAGGATCTTTTAATCTGTAATTATCCTTTTTACTCTTTCTCTTTCTTTACTCTTTCCTTAATTTGTGATGTTTATTATTCCTTTATCTTTCGCTCTTATTCTATTTACTATTATGTCTAGCTAATTTCCTTACTAGGATTTAGGGGATTCAATGAATTATTGTTATTTGCTAATTAGGTTTACAGATCTTTCGTTGCTATCATGTCTTTGTTGTTAATCACTGCAATTAACTGTTATTAGCTGCTTGAATCGATGCATTTAGCTAATTTATTTGGTAAGCCTTGACCTAGACCGGAAGGTTGGAAGGGGTGAGACCCACAGTGAACATTAGGATGCTTTAGTGAGGGCGGAAGCTAAGCTAATAGTGTTTTAGGGTGAATTGAGACCGGAAGGAGATATTCGTTGCCCCTTAGACCGATACAAGCGACCGATCTGTGACCTTAGCTGTAATTATCTGACATTCATTGATGACCCGACAATCCTAGTTCTCTCTCTCTTTTGTTAAATCCCTCTTATCCTTTTCTCTTGCTTTAATCTCATTTAGTTTAGTTTAAACAACTCAAACCCCCATATTGTGACCTTATGCAGACTGAATTGACAAGTAGATAGTGACCGCCTCCCTGTGGAGATCGACCCTACTTACCGCTGACTTCTGTTAGTAGTACTTAGGTATTTATTTTTGGTACTAAACGACGGTATCAATGAGGTCCTTTGTGATGTCTTACCCGTGGATGCTTGTCATTTGTTACTTGGGAGACCTTGGGAATTTGATCGGGATTCGTTCAGCATGGGAAAGAGAACACCTATTCCTTCAAATTTGCTTCAAAAAGAGGCATATTGTCACCCTTACCACCCACCATCAAACCTACAACACCACCTTCAATGGTTGAACCTTCTAAGGAAATCCTATTAATCAATAGGGCTGAAATGTTACAAGAGTTAGAAGGGGAGGGGGACATGTATGCTCTAGTGGTTACTGGGTTGGTTAAGGGGGCAGGAGGTGGCGGAGAGGGTCACGGGCACCAGGTCACGGCCAAGGAGGGAGTGTCTAGGGAGGTTCAAAATTTACTCGATTCTTATGAGGATGTCTTCCCTAATGAACTTCCAAGTGGATTGCCTCCTCTTAGAGGCATTGAGCACCAAATTGATCTTATTCCTGGAGCCTCTTTACCAAACAAAGCGGCTTATAGAAGTGATCCAATAGCCACCAAAGAGTTGCAGAAACAGATTGAGGAGCTAGTGAGTAAGGGATTTGTGAGGGAGTCACTTAGTCCTTGTGCGGTTCCGGCTTTACTTGTTCCAAAAAAGGATGGGCCATGGAGAATGTGCACCGATAGTAATGTATCACTTTTATATATAATTTTATAGCTCCCTTTATACCATTTTACATACCGTTTTCGTGCCTTTATATCATTTATATGCCTTATTTCAATGAATTGTCGATACTGCCGCTATTTTGTGTTTTGATGCAGAAATGACTCGTTATGAGTATGATCAAGCTAAGATTAGCGTGGCGGAGACGGCATAGTGGAATACACGAAGCATGGCACGAGGAACGAGGAAGCACGAAGGCTAGAAGTGAAAGAAAGGAGGAAGCCGTCTGTGAAGCAGGATCCTCGATCGAGTCAGGGAGGACTCGATCGAGCAACTGTCCTCGATCGAGTCACCTCTGGCTCGATCGAGGAACCTTTGTGCGGATTATTTTCCGAATTTTCCAAAAACGATTTATCTTTTGTTATAAATTAGAAACTCGTACTTTATGTTAGGTTACGTTATTATTCACCTTCATACTGTTGAATACTCTCTTAGAACCCTAATCTTTCCTTGCTACGGTACTAATCTTTCCTCAATAATTAATCATTCATTGTTTTATGTTAATTGATCATTGTTATTTCATGTTTTTAATTATGTCTTCAATCTTAATTATTGTTGTTGTTATTATCATCATGAGTAGCTAATTCCCTCATCTAGGATGAAGGGGATCTAGGTTAATTAAAAGGGAAAATTGATTAATTGCTAGTGATATCGCACAAGTTGTTGTTTGATTATTGTCCTTCTTCTAGTTAATTGACTTAAGGCCTGAGTTATTAATTAGTATAGCGAATTAATCTTTTCGCCGACCGGGTTAGAATTAATATAGGCTACAATAATCAAATAGTTTGTATCTAATTATAGCGACCGCATGTTGGAATCGATCTAAAGGGCATAATTGAGTCGACCGATCTTATGACCTTAAACAGCATGATAGATCTAGCAATTGATTAATAATCCCCAAATAATTGACCTAGTGAACCGGAAATCCTAGACCTTTCATATTATTGTTTAAACCTCCTTTTAATTACTTGCAACTAGTTGATTAGATCAAAACAAAACAAACCCCCCAGAAAACGGTTACCTTTAGACAATTTAAATATTTACAGACTTAGCTTTTACCGGCTCCCTGTGGATTCGATACCTGTCTTACTGCTAGCTATTCTTGTTAGTCCTGAGATAGTTTTACTTTGATTTGGTGATACGACTTTAGCCACATCAAATTTGGCGCCGTTGCCGGGGAGGCAACAATTGTTTAGTTTGTTTGTGTTTATTTTGTCTTTATGTCTCAGGGAACCTAGTTCCTTGAGACCGTTCTCACACTTCTCTTGTTAGTTCCGTGTATACCCAGGTCTAATAGGTCCGAGATTATCTCTTTTGATCCTGAACCAAAGAAGACTTTTCGCTACAGACGGAAATTTAATCAAGAAGTGGGTCAAGTAGAAGACTTGAAAATACTTGACGTCGAGACGGCGAGCTCAGCAGAGTCAGCCGATCGGTCCTACGAAGAGGAAGAGGACGATGTTCCTATTCCTGAAATTCCAGTCACAACTGCTATTCCCGAAACTACTATCATGCCTACTCTAGCCAGTTGACACGGCTATCGTGTACCCTGTCAAAGATAAAACCTAACGGTCCCAACTAAAATGTAGTAGAGGCAGTCGAGTATCGAATCCACAGGGAGGCGGTGCAATTATCAGTTGCCTAATTCTAATCTTAAGGTAACAAATGGGGGTTGTTTGAATTGGTTGCTAAACTACGAGATTTAAAAGAAGAGGAATAAAGTAAAGAGCAGTAAAAGCAAGGAAATAAGTTTAAACTATCAAGAGAGAAGGGACATGTCGGGAATTCGGTTCACTACGGTAGTCTAGTGATTCACCAAATGACTCGAGATTTAATTAATGTAAGACGGATGTTGAAAGGTCCTTTCGATCCACTTTCTATCCTAAATTACCACTAACTTAACTTTCATTCTCATTAGGGTAGTCTACTGTTCATAGCAGGCCTATTTAGTCCAATCTTTCGATCTAGGATTAATTTTAGCCAGATTAAAGGATGGCATAGAAGCGTGCACTCAACTAAGTCGAATAAATACAATTAAATTGCTATGGTGACAGGGTCTCACAATTAATTCATCTAATTCATTCACTACATCGTCATTTCTACTGCAGATCCCCTAATCCCAACATGAAAGGGGTTTAGCTACTCATATCGCTAATTAAACTAACAGCAATTAAATTTCCAGCAATAAACATTATGAAATAAACAATAAATTGCATAAAAGAGAAATTAGGGCAAAAGAAATAATGAGACAAATAAAGAATTAAAGCAAACAAAAGGTTAATTATTATTAAAGGAAGAGAAGGAATTACAATCAATGAGAATCCGGCGTAGAGAACAATCGAATCCGAGCAATAATAATCCCACAACAAGGTTACAGTGGAGAAGGATGAAGTACGCAGTAAAAGTTTTATGTAAACTGACTAAGATAAAAGCTAGATAGTCCTAATGACCTAGTAAAGCGTGCTTAAATAGCAAAGTAAAAGAGTTTAGCGAAATAAACATTCACACGGGCTGATTAAAGCCCATAACCATCAAAACCACTCGATCGAGTGGATTAAAACCACTCGATCGACCAAATCCTCAGCCAAATCTACTCGATCGACCAGAAAGTCACTCGATCGAGTAGATGGTCTTTCTGCAAGTTAAGGGTCGAGTACAAAGTGCTCGATCGACCACTCTGGGATGTAGAAACCACTCATCGAGTGGTAAAACAGCTCGATCGAGTACTTTGACTTCATTTCAGCTCAAGTCCTCACCTAAATGCCTCGTAATGCGTGCCACGACGCTTCCAAATGCAGTATCTCACTCAGGAAAATCCCGTCTCCTCTAAATGCATGCAAAAAGGACGAAAAAGGGTACGATTCCACTACTTTCGCGTTCATTTCTACAAAATGGACAAAACGAACCAAAGTAGCCAATTCGGGGCAAAATACTATAAAAACAGTATAAAAATGCATAGAAATACGTGCTGAAATAGGCTAAAAAGACTATATAATAGGCACGTATCACCAGTCACTCCGAGCCGACCTTAGCTTCTATCCCACAAGGATTTAAGCTGCCCACTACTACCAATGGAACTTTTGAGATTCGGCCATCTTACATCAATTTGGTGGAACGAAAGATGTTTGGAGGGACAGCTGCTGAGGATCCTGCGACACATATGGAGAAATTCGACACCTACTGCTGTTCTATTCCATTAACAGTTGGAGTGACACAAGATCAGGTTAAGCAGGTGCTCTTCCCTTTTTCTCTGAAAGATGGAGCTGCTGAGTGGTTGAGAGATCTGGATATGGATACTGAAGGAGTTACATACTGGAATTCCTTGGCTCTTGCTTTCTACAAGAGGTACTTCCCACCTCAAAAGACTAATGCTTTGAGAAATCAAATTACCAGTTTCAAGCAAGGAGCTATTGAAGATTTGAATGAAGCTTGGACTCGCTTCAAACGTTTAGTCCGATCAATTCCCCATCATGGTTTCCCAAAGTGGTTTCTTTGCAACCAGTTTTATAACGGGTTGTATGACGATCATCGTGCCCTTTTGGATTCTTCTGCTAATGGGAGGTTTCAGGATAACACCAATGATGGTGACGCGTGGAAGTTAATTGATCAGATTTCTACCCATACCGCCAGGTATGGAAATCCTAGAGGAAGCACACGAGGTACTGGTGTTGATAGTGCCCTGGCGGCACACCGAGACTATTTCGCCTTCTTGCCGAGATAAAGACTACCCAATCATTGGGTAGTAAGGAGAGAGTTCATGCCATGAGTCAGCAAGTAGAGGAGTCTTGTACTAGATGTGGTTTAGACGGTCATGGTGCAGCTGATTGCATGATTACATTGGAGTAGGTTAATGCTTTTCAGGCCTACAGACAGGGTGCACAGGTTACACCCTTCTCCAATTTTTACAATGAAAGAACGAAGGAACACCCATTCCTTCAATGGTCCAGACAGAATGTACAAAACCCGCAGCAGGCACAGAAGAATATTTATGTCCCTCCCAACAATCGTGGTAATCAACCACCAAGGGGATATCAGAGGCAAAATCAAGGAGGCTTGCAGTTTAACAATCAATATCAACAGCCTCCTCAGCAAATTCCTCAACAAATTCCTCAGCAAGCTCCAAATAATGAGATGGTAGAGTTGCGCAATCTTTTACAACAAACTTTGTCGATGCAGGAGAAGCAGACGGCTCAAATTTCTGAGCTGATTGCCTATAACAAGATGCTAGATAATCAAGTGGCTCAAATGGCACTTCAAAATCCATCAAAATAGGCCGTAGGTCTTCCTCCTCAAGGTAAACAAGCTCATGAGCAAGCTAATGTTATTCAGCTGAGGAGTGGTACTTCTTATGCGAATCCCGACCTGCAAAGCCTTGAGAATCACATGCCCATTACTGTTGATGAGGTTCCTTATATGCATCCCAAAGGATTGGGTAATTTGAAGCTTAGTGACAATGAAAAAGAACCTGACGAAGTTGAAACACGAGCTGACGATAAAAGCAAAAAAGACGAAGGAGCTGAACCTGCACAGGATCCTCGATTGAGTCAGCCCCAGCTCGATCGAGGAACCAGCCAGCTCGATCGAGTCACCTCTCGACTCGATCGAGGCACTTCTTCGACAACTGACGGTGTTTCAAAAGTTATTTCTAAGGTCAAGCAAGCCGAGCCCATAACTATTGCACTACCTTTTCCTCATCGACAACAAAAATCCAAGCTGGATAAGCAGTTCGGTAAGTTTATGGAGGTCGTGAAGAATCTACAGGTAAGTGACCCTTTCACTGAATTAATTACTCAAGTGCCGGCTTATGCAAAATTCATGAAGGAGATTTTGACAAGGAAGAGATCCTTTGACGCGGTGGAAACTATTGCTTACACTCAGAAGTGCAGTGCCATATTGCCAATCAATTCACCACCTAAATTAAAGGATCCATGAAGTTTTTCTATCCCTTGTCATATTGGTCACCTTGCTATTAGTAAGGCTCTTTGTGATTTAGGAGCTAGTGTCAGCGTTATGCCTTATTCTGTCTGTAAGAAATTAAACATGGGTCCGTTGACGGTTACTAATATGACATTACAGATGGACGATAGATCAGTTAAACACCCATTGGGGGTGTTGGAGGATGTTCCCGTTCGTATTGGGAAATTCTTTATCCATGTTGATTTTGTTGTCTTAGACATGGCTGAGGACAACCAAATCCCTATCATTTTGGGCAGACCGTTCCTTCACACTGCGGGGGCGGTTATAGATGTTAGGCAAGGGATATTGACTCTAGCTGTAGGGGATGATACGATTGTTTTTAACTTGTAAAAAGCATTAAAACATCCCATGATAGAAGAAACTTGTCATAGTATAGATATTGTTGATTTTATTATTGATGAGTATCTTCCTATGTGCTTGGACAGGGATCCTCTGGAGATTGCCATGGTTTCGGATCCAGCTGATCAGACGGGTTCATGGAGTCCAGAAGTTCATCGGATTGAGAGGCTTCTAAGTGGAGAGGAATGCCCACATCAAAGGGTATATAGTTTGGGTACTACACCTAAGGTAACTGAGGTAAAGAAACCTGAATTAAAACCTCTTCCCTCTCATCATAAGTATGAGTTTCTTGATGACTGTGAAATGAACCCAGTGATTGTCAATGCTAGCCTAACTGAAGGTCAACTATCTGCTTTGTTGACTGTTTTGAGAACTCATAAAAAGGCAATTGGGTATAGCATTGATGATCTCAAAGGTATTAGTCCTGATTTTTTTATGCACCGTATTCATTTGGAAGAAGGCCACAAGCCTAGTGCACAGGTCGAGATTTACTAAATCCTCCAATGCAGGAGGTGGTAAGAAAAGAGGTACGAAAATTACTTGATGCCGGTATAATTTTCTCTATATCCGATTCTAAATGGGCCATCTGTCCAAGTTGTACCTAAGAAGGGAGGTACTACAGTAGTAAAAAATGATAAGAATGAATTGATTGCTACTAGACTTGTTACAGGGTGGAGGATGTGCATTGACTATAGGAAGTTGAACACGGCCACTAAAAAGGACCATTTCCCACTTCCTTACATTGACCAAATGTTAGAGAGATTATCGTGTCATAGTTATTTTTGTTACCTAGATGGCTACTCCGGTTTCTTTCAGATACCCATACATCCTGACAATCAGGAAAAGACCACTTTCACATGTCCATATGGTGTATTTGCATATAGGAGGATGCCCTTTGGTTTATGTAACGCTCCTACTACCTTTCAGCGTTGTATGATGGCCATATTTTTTGATTACATAGAGTCTATCATGGAGGTCTTTATGAATGATTTCAGTGTATATGGTACTGATTTTGATATTTGTTTGAGAAACTTGACTAAGGTTTTGCAGCGCTGTGAGGAGAGCAACCTAGTTCACAACTGGGAGAAGTGCCACTTCATGGTTATTGAAGGGGTGGTACTCAGTCACTTGGTGTCAGGTAAGGGTATTCAAGTGGACAAAGCTAAGGTTGAGGTAATTGAGCAACTCCCGTACCCGATTAATGTTAAAAGTGTGCGTAGTTTTCTTGGTCATGCAGGGTTCTATCGCCGCTTTATTAAGGATTTTTCTAAAATTGCTCAACCTCTAACCCGGCTACTCCATAAAGATACACCTTTTGTGTTTACTGACGAGTGTGTTAAGTCCTTTGACAGGATTAAACAAGCTCTTATCTCAGCTCCCATTATCCGATCTCCGGATTGGAGCCTTCCTTTTGATATTATATATGTGCGACGCCAGTGATTATGCAGTTGGAGCTGTTTTGGGGCAGCGAAAGGACAAGGTGTTATATGCCATTTACTATGAAAGCAAGACTCTTGATGATGCACAAATTAACTATGCTACTACGGAGAAGGAGCTTCTTGCAGTTGTCTATTCTTTAGACAAATTTAGAGCTTATCTTGTTGGTTCTAAAGTTATTGTTCATACTGACCATGTAGCTTTGAAATATCTTTTAACCAAACAAGAGGCTAAACCTAGACTTATTAGATGGATTTACTGTTACAGGAATTTGATTTAGAAATCCGTGATAAGTCTGGTGCTGAAAATGTTGTTGCAGATCACTTGTCTAGGCTGAGATTTGCAGGAAGAGAGATCTTGCCCATTGATGACTCTTTTCCAGATGACCAACTGTTAGCTGTAGCTGCAAATACTCCATGGTTTGCAGATTATGCCAATTATTTGGTAGGAGGTATGCTTCCTCCTGATCTATCCTATCAGTAGAAGAAGAGGTTTTTGCATGACGTGAAGCGATATTTCTGGGACGACCCATATCTGTTCCGGGAGTGCGCAGACGGTATCTATAGACGATGTATTCCAGAGGGTGAGGTACGTGCCATCCTTTCTCATTGTCACTCTTCTTCTTATGGAGGTCATCATGGTCCTTCCAGGACATTTGCTAAGGTAATGCAATCGGGTTTTTATTGGCCTACTATCTTGAAGGATGCTAATACTTTTGTCCGTTCTTGTGATGCATGTCAAAGGACGGGCAATATCTCGCAAAGGCATGAGATGCCTCAAACTGGAATCTTCTAAGTGGAGATTTTTGATGTTTGGGGCATTGATTACCAAGGGCCATTCCCTACTTCTCATGGGAATCAGTATATTTTAGTAGCTGTAGATTATGTTTCTAAATGGGTGGAGGCAATTGCCACCCCCACTTGTGATGCTAAATCTGTTGTTAAGATGTTTCAGAAGATTATCTTTCCACGGTTTGGAGTGCCTCGCGTAGTGATCAGTGATGGAGGCAAGCATTTCAATGAGCGTCATCTTAATTCTCTTTTGAAGAAATATGGGGTTACACACCGCAGAGGATTGGCATATCATCCTCAAACCAGTGGACAAGTAGAGATTTCCAACAGAGAGCTGAAACAAATCTTGGAAAAGGTAGTAAGCAAGAACAGAAAGGATTGGAGTCGGAAGCTCAATGACACTTTGTGGGCTTACCGTACTGCATTCAAGACACTGATTGGAGCATCACCGTACCGTCTAGTCTATGGCAAATCTTGCCATTTACCTGTGGAGCTCAAGTACAAGGCTATGTGGGCCATAAAGGAGCTGAATATGGATCCCTCACTGGCGGGTGAGAAACGACTGATGCAGTTGAATGAGCTTGATGAGTTTCGACTGCATGCCTATGATAGTGCTCGAGTGTACAAGGAGCGAACGAAGAAATGGCATGACAAGCATATTTTGCCAAGGGAATTTCATGTTGGTGAGAAAGTTCTCTTATTTAACTCTCGTTTGCGTTTTTTTCCAGGTAAGCTGAAGAGTAGATGGTCTGGACCGTTCACTGTAGCTGATGTGAACAAGTTTGGGTCAGTTACACTGCAAAGTGACAAAGGGGAAATCTTCAAAGTGAATGGGCAACGATTGAAGATCTACCATGAAGGAGCGTATGTCGGGGTAATAGAGGTTGTGGACCTCTTTGCCATTGATTCTTCTCACTGATGAAGAATTACGGTCGTGCGGGACCGCAAAAACCAGCGCTACCGAGAGGCAGCTCGGATTTTGTAACTTATTAGTTTGTAATTAGGATTTCAATTTATGTTTTTGTAATTGCTTTTACGTTTTTCTTGGATTTCGAGAGATGAGCGGAGGTAATTTCACGTATTCCCCAAGTTTTATGTGCAGGATTGACGGAATTTGGAGCTAAGAATGACGAAGAACGAAAAAGGGAGCCATCAGGTGGTTCCTCGATCGAGCCATAGGTGACTCGATCGAGGAACCTATGAGCTCGATCAAGTGAAAGTGTGGCTCGATCTAGGCACCAATGCAGGAATTAAAAAAGCTTAAAACGAAAGTCAGCAAGTCAGGGTTCTTCCTGCATTATTCCACTTATATTGCTCTTCCTCTCTTCATTCATCATCAATCATCATCAAATCTCTCTTATAAATTGGGTTTAATTGCTTATTAAGTGTTTGCATCAATCTCTTGTGCTTATTTTCGCAATTTCATTGCTATATTTGCTAAGGTAAGTCCCGATTTGTTCTATTTTGTCCCGGAAAATTCTGAAATTTCTTGCTTAAAACTTAAGTTTATTGCATTGAATCTTCCATTGCTAGTATACAATTGCTATTTCCTTGCTTTCTAGCCCCTTATTTGTTGAAATTCATGCCTAATTTGCTAATTTCGGAATTAGGGTTCTTCAAAATCCGGGTAGAAATTATGCATTAAATTGGTTAGAAATTGTGTTCTTATGCTTGGAATCTTCATTATTTGATACATACTCATGTTCCCCTAACTTTTTAGATGATTTAATTATGATTTTGAGTCTTAAAAATTGATTTTTTGACCCATATATTTGCCAAAAAACGGGACTGTTTTGTCCTATGGTTGGAGTATGATTGTATACTTGTCTATTTTGCAGACAATGTCAACTTCTAGGCAAGGAAACAAGAGGACTCGTGAAAGGAGAGCCCCGGTCCAGCAACCCGAGGTGATTCCCGAAGAAGTGGTGTCTTCCGAGGAGGACTTATCTCCTTTGGATGATTACCCTTTCATTGAATTCCATGACAAGGCACAAAAGGACAGGTTCGAGTATTTGTTAACTAAATCCATGAGTACTACTCGATGCGTGGATAGGAAAATTTTACGGACTTTGAAGATAGTTGAGATTATGCATGGCATGTATGTTGAGATCGGGTTACAGGGTCTTTTTCTACTCCATGAACTATCTTACCCTGCTTTGACCCTTGAGTTTCTAAGCTCATTTACTTACTTTCCCAGTGACCACCTTATCAAGTTTCGATTGCTTAACGTAGAACGGTCCTTAACCTTTGACCGTCTGTCAGAAATTCTGGGAATTGATAAGCATACAGACGGAGATTTATACACTGTTGGTGGGTTGTCCGCCATTCGATACTTTCCATTGTTTACCGGTTATGCGGATGCGGATGTCAGTGCTATGTCTTTGTTGGATGTCCAACATGTTTGTCTTCGATTATTTTTTCGGTATTTGAGCTATTTACTGTATGGGCGGCACGACAAGAGCAAGACCTCCACCATTGAGGTCTTGATTCTTGCTAGTTATCTGAACCCTTATCGGGAGGAGCCATTCCAGTTATCTCCCTCTGCTCTTGTGTGCTCGGCCTTTTACAGGATGATTGGGAGGTATGGGGATCTTGATTGTGGTGCTCTTGTCACCAAGATATCCCGGGCTGTTTGTGATTTTGAGGGTGATGACCCCTACGAGCCCATGGATGACCATGAGCCACTTGTCGATGATGACCACCTACGTTATGACATCTCTTATATTGACATCAAGAATGGGAAGGACCATTACTGGAAGGTCCAGGGCAAGTCTTACATGCTTCTACCTTGTGACCGTTTACCTGTTGTAGACCCCCTTGAGGAGAGTACGGATGTGGTGCGACCCCCACCCGTTACTTATCTGATTCCTCAGGACCTTCTGATCACTTTTCCAGGTTCTAATACTACTACCACTACCGGTGGGCGCCGGAGACGTCGTCGGCCCACCACCCATCTGCCTGGCTCATTCCAGCCTGCTCCTCCTCCACCTCCTATAGCCTATCCGACTCAGGGCTACCATTTTGATCCGGTTATTGCACGAGAGGTGAGATTACATGAGGGCATCAATACCGCCTTGACAGAGCGGCGGATGTGGGAACAGATGGAGGCCATGTCTCTTGCTTCGGGGGGACAGTATCGGGGTGTGACACCTAGCTACTACACTACTCCTGGTGACGACAGCCGTGTGTTCCATCTCTATGGAGTGACTTCTACGGAGTTCGGACAGTTTAGTACTGACTATGGTGCCTTGGGCCGTCCCTTTTACACTCTAGTCCGCCCCACTTAGCCTACCTCTGTTTTTCCTGAGGATGTCGGTGTCCCTTGCTCCCAGAGGGGACCGTTTGGTCAGTTTAGCGCTTCTACTTCCGCTGCTGCTATTCCAGGATTCGGCTGTAGTAGGAGAGTCGGCCGTGGTAGAGGCCGCAGTGCCCCAGTTCCTGATCCTGAGCTGATGTCCCTGTATGCCGAGATTGATGATTTTGATGATGATCATGGAGCCCAGTAGTGACAGATGGTCACTACATCCCTCTCTTTCCACCGATGATTTAATAAATGACATTGCCACACATCATTATGACATGAGTGTGTTAGAGATTTAAAATCTCTTTCCGTAAGGTTAAAATGAGACCTCTTCGAAATAGGTATTTTGAAGGGATATGATGGGAACATATATGGTTTTATCTTAATAACTTGTCAATGAAATTTATATTTCAATTCTTGAAAAGTTTCGATTGAGAAGTCAATTTCGAAATATGTGGAATTGAGTGGGAGTTAGGAAATTATCATGTGAAGACATGGAATTTAGTGGGAGCTATCATCCTTTGAATGTTTACAACTCACCACTCATTGAAGAATGACGAGCTAATACCTTCCTTCATAAAAGAAGTATTTGAGTTTTCAATTCTGGATGAAAATGGACTATGATGAATCCAATTACATCAAGGGATGTTGGATAAGTATTGGGAGATACACATCGGATCAAAGGAAACATAGGTTATTCATCTAAATGAAATGGAATTGCCATTAGCAGTCATGGTCGTTCCTTGAACCTAAATATAGTTGATGACATGATTATAAGTTACTAATGTTTCCACCATTAGAATGATCATGCACATGTCCAATGGTGAATCATATGCATAAGAGCATGATGATTCATTGGTAAGCCACAATAGAAACGTCATGAATTCTCAAGTAGAATCCGATGAGCGATTTCGGTGTTTGTCAGAATGCTCTTATATGTGTCAAGAGGTTGCGCATATTAATGAAAATCCGAGCACATGTAAGGATTTATGAGAATCCTAAATCTTTCAAGCCTAGAAAGAGAAATAAGAAGTTTTGGAAAGATACTTAGTTGAATAAGAAGTTACTCAAAACTAATCTTTCCTAACTATGCTAGGACTTGTGAGAAGTGCTAGGCTAATCATCTTGTCAAATTGTTGCAAGATTCTGCAAAACATATACCTAGTGCATTATGTGTGGATGGAGTACTTGATCAGTACAAGTTATATCATTCACCACAAATTCGTTCGTTATGTGATAATCGATAAGGAAGTTCTTTCAAGATAAAGAACCAAAACCGAGGTCGGGAACCTTAATGTGTACTTGGTAAGATTCATGCTATGAGAGAGAACATGAATGTAAAGGAAAACGATTATAAGAAGTTTGAACACATGGACACATGGCATGTTAAACTTCTATTGCAATCAATAAGTGTTTACACTTACGATTTGCATCACAAGGTTGTAATATGGTATTGACTACCCGAGTGTGATGTGGACATTTGTCGTTTGAGTTATTATTAACTCACCTTGTACATTGTTATATCCAAACGGGTTGTGGAGACAATTGAACCCCGTTAAAGTGAACATGGATTAACATTGTATTTGCCCATAGTTACTTACATGAGGTGACGTCTCGAAGTGACTAGAGTGTGATGCGATTGATGGCAAGTTCAAGTGCCATAGAGTCATGTGAGATGACTAGTCGATCACATAGGCAGACTGTTAGGAACATTTTATCGGGCCTAATGACCGCTTATAGAGTTCTGGCAAATTTATATAGCCTGGTCGTGGCGAGGGCTACTATAGTATTCGAATGAGTCGATTCTTTTGACTAAAGACTATTCACCTAAGATGGCACGATTTCAGATTAACTTTGATTTGTGTTACTACGACCTTCGTAAATGGGGTCAAATGGGCATATTTTGGGTTATGATGGCTGTGGCTAGTCGAAGGGAATGAGTGCGATAGGAATTGTCCATCCCTAGTAAGGGTTATAACAATATCTCAGGGCCACTCGAGGAGTAATGAACTGGAAATGCGTGGCCACGCTCGGAAGGTATCTATGATAGATAAATCCGGTCAATCAGTTATTCTCCAGATCGAGGAAACCACTCTCGATATGATCACTTGCAAGTACGGCCTGAAAGACACCTTGCATTGAGTGGGAGATAGTAATAGGACAAGAGAATTGGTGACGCACACTTGTCGAGGACAAGTGGGAGATTGTTGGAATATGTGTCCTCCGACAATAAGGCAATCACGACTGTTGATCATGATGATCACATGTTTAAATCTCATTGTAAAGAATACAATTGGGAAGTAATTTTCTTTCGGTCAACATATATCGGTAATGATTGGTGACTAGAGTTTGACATTACGCTCGTGCGACGGTGGTGATCGATTGACCCCTAGGTCATACCTATAGGGCAACACTCTTAATTGATCATTTAATTAATCGTATAACGTTACGAGTTAATTAAATTACTTGAAAATTGACGGACGATTTTGGAAGTAAAATTTACGTATCACATTGAAATTTGATTAAATAAGATACGGTCTGAGTAATCGAATTGTATCATTGCTCAGATGAAATTATTGTTTAAGGAAACAATTAAATTGAATGAATTATTATAAATACAATTTATTGTGATTTATAATTGGAGAAATATTTTGGTACAAGTAATTATGAATTACTAAGTTGATTTTTGTATATGACGTATTTTTATTAATACGTTGATTTTTAACATGTTAAAAATACATAACAAATTTATGTAACATATGACATGTGACATAAGACAAATTGACAAAAATAAAATGGACTCCATTTTATGAAAGTGCCGAAATTAGGAGGAGGTTTAGGCTAAATATTGTGTTGTTTAAATTAGTGGAAAACACAATCATTTGCTTTACAGACTAGCCTCGCAACCTATTGCTTATTGTAAAGAACAACACAAGCATGCATTGGCTCCCCTAAATCCCCCCCTTCCACCCGGTTTTTGAGATGGAAAAACCATTATGGTTTTTCATCTTATTTACCTAATAACATACTAAATGTTGTAGTGTATCATTCATTCTTTACTCATCCAAAATAAGAATTCTAGAGAGACAAAAAGCTCTCTTCTTCTTCTCTCCCAAAACCGAAAATATTAAGTGTTTTATAATATTTTTGGGTCATTTTTCTACAAGATTAATATTGTATTAGTAACTATAATATTAATTTTAATTAAGAGAAAGCTTTGGGTATAAATCCTTGGGAGAGATCCTACATTTGGGTCTTAGTTCATCCAAAAGGGAAAGCTCAAGAACAAGAGAGAAAGGTGATCTCTCTTGTGCCCATTAAACCGAAAATCACAATGTAAGAACCATGTTTCTTCCTTATTTTGTTTTAATGTTTGCATGCATAAGATCAATCATTAATTTTATGACAAATTAAATTATAACATATATGAATATGTAAGTATATAGATCTACTTTTCCTTCAATTGGTATCAGAGCCATGGTTGTTTGCATGTAAATCGGTTAAAATTTTTTCCGAGTTATAAAGATTAACATATAAAACTTGTAAAATTTGTGTTATTATGATATATCATGAAATTAATTCATGCATGTTAAAATTTCTGGTCCTAAAATATTTTAGGATATTTTGGTTAATTTACGGATTTTTATTGTTCATATTATACAATAATGGCATTTAAATATGATTTTATGAGTAAAAATGTCATTTTCGGTCTAAAATTAGCTATACTTCGAATTTTCCAGTGATTTTTGGATATGTTGTCACATATAGTATTTTGAGATAACCTGTAAAATTTTCATAATTTTTGGACTTGTTATGCTCGAAAATGGATTTTTCATTATTAAATTCGGATTTAGAGGAAAAATAGGTTAATATGAGATAAATTTCGAATCTGGTCATAGAAATTTAATATGTTGTCACATGCAATTTTACAAGATGTGTGTAAAATAATGGGCTATAGTGAAGTCATTTTGCATGATTTATGGATTTTTGAAGAAAAATGGCATGAATAGTGACATAATTAATGAAAAATTAATAAAACATAATCTATGACTAAGGAAAAACGTTCAATGTTGCATTTTATTATCTTTTTCAGATCTAAAATTGAAAATTTAATGAATATAATTTTTCCCATGTTTTTATGATTATTTTGTTAAAAACCGATAAACCGCAACATTGTTTTTCCGGAAAATTTTTGACATTTTTAACCTAAGTTTTTTAACATTATGAGTGTCATGGTATTTTTTCCAGAATGTTCATGAGTTTAAATTTCAAATTTTGAATTTATTTGAAATTTTGTGATTTATTTGAAGTTTATAGCTTATTTTTGTAATTTTTGGTCCTATAATGAACAATTTTAGAAATATGAGTTAATTATGGTCATATTATTAGTGAAGACTAAATTTTGAGTCCTAAATGGTTAGGGTAATTAACTTATGCATAAATATGAATTTATGTAATTTTTGTGATTATAAAATGTTGAAATCACGCAAATCCGTAAAAACCGAGTAATATACGATATTGGCTAATTAAAGGCGATTTAGCATAAAATTGGGCATGTTCATACATATTATAATGCTGCATTTTTCCTTTATGATTGTCATAATTTTATTTATGTAATTTTGAATTATGTAATTTTACTTAGTATGGCCTTAGTTTTAATTGGTATTTCCCGAAATGTATGGGAATATCGATTCGGTTGTAATTTTATTGTGATCTCGTATCACCGTTTTGTAATTTAATAGGTTTATTTTATTTATTTTAGTTACAAATGTATAATAGGAAATTATGTAATTTGTTATGTAATTTAATTTATCTCGGAGTTCCCAAAGACGGATTTCTTCAAGATGGCGATACATAAAGACGATGTTACCTCGAGATGCGTGCCACAACCGAAGTTCAAGGGACCAATGGAATTGGTTTCCGAATATGTAATAGTTAAATAGTTTTTCTATTTTAGGAAAGCCATACTAGGATTTATTTATTTTATGCTTGCATTATTCCACTTATATTGCTCTTCCTCTCTTCATTCATCATCAATCATCATCAAATCTCTCTTATAAATTGGGTTTAATTGCTTATTAAGTGTTTGCATCAATCTCTTGTGCTTATTTTCGCAATTTCATTGCTATATTTGCTAAGGTAAGTCCCGATTTGTTCTATTTTGTCCCGGAAAATTCTGAAATTTCTTGCTTAAAACTTAAGTTTATTGCATTGAATCTTCCATTGCTAGTATACAATTGCTATTTCCTTGCTTTCTAGCCCCTTATTTGTTGAAATTCATGCCTAATTTGCTAATTTCGGAATTAGGGTTCTTCAAAATCCGGGTAGAAATTATGCATTAAATTGGTTAGAAATTGTGTTCTTATGCTTGGAATCTTCATTATTTGATACATACTCATGTTCCCCTAACTTTTTGGATGATTTAATTGTGATTTTGAGTCTTAAAAATTGATTTTTTGACCCATATATTTGCCAAAAAACGGGACTGTTTTGTCCTATGGTTGGAGTATGATTGTATACTTGTCTATTTTGCAGACAATGTCAACTTCTAGGCAAGGAAACAAGAGGACTCGTGAAAGGAGAGCCCTGTCCAAAGAACCCGAGGTGATTCCCGAAGAAGTGGTGTCTTCCGAGGAGGACTTATCTCCTTTGGATGATTACCCTTTCATTGAATTCCATGACAAGGCACAAAAGGACAGGTTCGAGTATTTGTTAACTAAATCCATGAGTACTACTCGATGCGTGGATAGGAAAATTTTACGGACTTTGAAGATAGTTGAGATTATGTATGGCATGTTTGTTGAGATCGGGTTACAGGGTCTTTTTCTACTCCATGAACTATCTTACCCTGCTTTGACCCTTGAGTTTCTAAGCTCATTTACTTACTTTCCCAGTGACCACCTTATCAAGTTTCGATTGCTTAACGTAGAACAGTCCTTAACCTTTGACCGTCTGTCAGAAATTCTGGGAATTGATAAGCATACAGACGGAGATTTATACACTGTTGGTGGGTTGTCCGCCATTCGATACTTTCCATTGTTTACCGGTTATGCGGATGCGGATGTCAGTGCTATGTCTTTGTTGGATGTCCAACATGTTTGTCTTCGATTATTTTTTCGGTTTTTGAGCTATTTACTGTATGGGCGGCACGACAAGAGCAAGACCTCCACCATTGAGGTCTTGATTCTTGCTAGTTATCTGAACCCTTATCGGGAGGAGCCATTCCAGTTCTCTCCCTCTGCTCTTGTGTGCTCGGCCTTTTACAGGATGATTGGGAGGTATGGGGATCTTGATTGTGGTGCTCTTGTCACCAAGATATCCCGGGCGGTTTGTGATTTTGAGGGTGATGACCCCTACGAGCCCAAGGATGACCATGAGCCACTTGCCGATGATGACCACCTACGTTATGACATCTCTTATATTGACATCAAGAATGGGAAGGACCATTACTGGAAGGTCCAGGGCAAGTCTTACATGCTTCTACCTTGTGACCGTTTACCTATTGTAGACCCCCTTGAGGAGAGTACGGATGTGGTGCGACCCCCACCCGTTACTTATCTGATTCCTCGGGACCTTCTGATCACTTTTCCAGGTTCTAGTACTACTACCACTACCGGTGGGCGCCGGAGACGTCGTCGGCCCACCACCCATCTGCCTGGCTCATTCCAGCCTGCTCGTCCTCCACCTCCTATAGCCTATCCGACTCAGGGCTACCATTTTGATCCGGTTATTGCATGAGAGGTGAGATTACATGAGGGCATCAATACCGCCTTGACAGAGCGGCGGATGTGGGAACAGATGGAGGCCATGTCTCTTGCTTCGGGGGGACAGTATCGGGGTGTGACACCTAGCTACTACACTACTCCTGGTGACGACAGCCGTGTGTTCCATCTCTATGGAGTGACTCCTACGGAGTTCGGACAGTTTAGTACTGACTATGGTGCCTTGGGCCGTCCCTTTTACACACTAGTCCGCCCCACTTAGCCTACCTCTGTTTTTCCTGAGGATGTCGGTGTCCCTTGCTCCCAGAGGGGACCGTTTGGTCAGTTTAGCGCTTCTACTTCCACTGCTGCTATTCCAGGATTCGGCTGTAGTAGGAGAGCCGGCCGTGGTAGAGGCCGCAGTGCCCCAGTTCCTGATCCTGAGCTGATGTCCCTGTATGCCGAGATTGATGATTTTGATGATGATCATGGAGCCCAGTAGTGACAGATGGTCACTACATCCCTCTCTTTCCAGCTGATGATTTAATAAATGACATTGCCACACATCATTATGACATGAGTGTGTTAGAGATTTAAAATCTCTTTCCGTAAGGTTAAAATGAGACCTCTTCGAAATAGGTATTTTGAAGGGATATGATGGGAACATATATGGTTTTATCTTAATAACTTGGCAATGCAATTTATATTTCAATTCTTGAAAAGTTTCGATTGAGAAGTCAATTTCGAAATATGTGGAATTGAGTGGGAGTTGGGAAATTATCATGTGAAGACATGGAATTTAGTGGGAGCTATCATCCTTTGAATGTTTACAACTCACCACTCATTGAAGAATGACGAGCTAATACCTTCCTTCATAAAAGAAGTATTTGAGTTTTCAATTCTGGATGAAAATGGACTATGATGAATCCAATTACATCAAGGGATGTTGGATAAGTATTGGGAGATACACATCGGATCAAAGGAAACATAGGTTATTCATCTAAATGAAATGGAATTGCCATTAGCAGTCATGGTCGTTCCTTGAACCTAAATATAGTTGATGACATGATTATAAGTTACTAATGTTTCCACCATTAGAATGATCATGCACATGTCCAATGGTGAATCATATGCATAAGAGCATGATGATTCATTGGTAAGCCACAATAGAAACGTCATGAATTCTCAAGTAGAATCCGATGAGCGATTTCGGTGTTTGTCAGAATGCTCTTATATGTGTTAAGAGGTTGCGCATATTAATGAAAATCCGAGCACATGTAAGGATTTATGAGAATCCTAAATCTTTCAAGCCTAGAAAGAGAAATAAGAAGTTTTGGAAAGATACTTAGTTGAATAAGAAGTTACTCAAAACTAATCTTTCCTAACTATGCTAGGACTTGTGAGAAGTGCTAGGCTAATCATCTTGTCAAATTGTTGCAAGATTCTGCAAAACATATACCTAGTGCATTGTGTGTGGATGGAGTACTTGATCAGTACAAGTTATATCATTCACCACAAATTCGTTCGTTATGTGATAATCGATAAGGAAGTTCTTTCAAGATAAAGAACCAAAACCGAGGTCGGGAACCTTGATGTGTACTTGGTAAGATTCATGCTATGAGAGAGAACATGAATGTAAAGGAAAATGCGATTATAAGAAGTTTGAACACATGGACACATGGCATGTTAAACTTCTATTGCAATCAATAAGTGTTTACACTTACGATTTGCATCACAAGGTTGTAATATGGTATTGACTACCCGAGTGTGATGTGGACATTTGTCGTTTGAGTTATTATTAACTCACCTTGTACATTGTTATATCCAAACGGGTTGTGGAGACAATTGAACCCCGTTAAAGTGAACATGGATTAACATTGTATTTGCCCATAGTTACTTACATGAGGTAACGTCTCGAAGTGACTAGAGTGTGATGCGATTGATGGCAAGTTCAAGTGCCATAGAGTCATGTGAGATGACTAGTCGATCACATATAGGCATATTAGGAACATTTTATCGGGCCTAATGACCGCTTATAGAGTTCTGGCAAATTTATATAGCCTGGTCGTGGCGAGAGCTACTATAGTATTCGAATGAGTCAATTCTTTTGACTAATGACTATTCGCCTAAGATGGCACAGTTTCAGATTAACTTTGATTTGTGTTACTACGACCTTCGTAAATGGGGTCAAATGGGCATATTTTGGGTTATGATGGCTGTGGCTAGTCGAAGGGAATGAGTGCGATAGGAATTGTCCATCCCTAGTCAGGGTTATAACAATATCTCAGGGCCACTCGAGGAGTAATGAACTGGAAATGCGTGGCCACGCTCAGAAGGTATCTATGATAGATAAATCCGGTCAATCAGTTATTCTCCAGATCGAGGAAACCACTCTCGATATGATCACTTGCAAGTACGGCCTAAAAGACACCTTGCATTGAGTGGGAGATAGTAATAGGACAAGAGAATTGGTGACGCACACTTGTCGAGGACAAGTGGGAGATTGTTGGAATATGTGTCCTCCGACAATAAGGCGATCACGACTGTTGATCATGATGATCACATGTTTAAATCTCATTGTAAAGAATACAATTGGGAAGTAATTTTTACTGTCAACTGGTCAACATATATCGGTAATGATTGGTGACTAGAGTTTGACATTACTTGTCGTGCGACGTCTTTGATCGTTGACCCCTAGGTCATACCTATAGGGCAACACTCTTAATTGATCATTTAATTAATCGTATAACGTTACGAGTTAATTAAATTACTTGAAAATTGACGGACGATTTTGGAAGTAAAATTTACGTATCACATTGAAATTTGATTAAATGAGATACGGTCTGAGTAATCGAATTGTATCATTGCTCAGATGAAATTATTGTTTAAGGAAACAATTAAATTGAATGAATTATTATAAATACAATTTATTGTGATTTATAATTGGAGAAATATTTTGGTACAAGTAATTATGAATTACTAAGTTGATTTTTGTATATGACGTATTTTTATTAATACGTTGATTTTTAACATGTTAAAAATACATAACAAATTTATGTAACATATGACATGTGACATAAGACAAATTGACAAAAATAAAATGGACTCCATTTTATGAAAGTGCCGAAATTAGGAGGAGGTTTAGGCTAAATATTGTGTTGTTTAAATTAGTGGAAAACACAATCATTTGCTTTATAGACTAGCCTTGCAACCTATTGCTTATTGTAAAGAACAACACAAGCATGCATTGGCTCCCCTAAATCCCCCCCTTCCACCCGGTTTTTGAGATGGAAAAACCATTATGGTTTTTCATCTTATTTACCTAATAACATACTAAATGTTGTAGTGTATCATTCATTCTTTACTCATCCAAAATAAGAATTCTAGAGAGACAAAAAGCTCTCTTCTTCTTCTCTCCCAAAACCGAAAATATTAAGTGTTTTATAATATTTTTGGGTCATTTTTCTACAAGATTAATATTGTACTAGTAACTATAATATTAATTTTAATTAAGAGAAAGCTTTGGGTATAAATCCTTGGGAGAGATCCTACACTTGGGTCTTAGTTCATCCAAAAGGGAAAGCTCAAGAACAAGAGAGAAAGGTGATCTCTCTTGTGCCCATTAAACCGAAAATCACAATGTAAGAACCATGTTTCTTCCTTATTTTGTTTTAATGTTTGCATGCATAAGATCAATCATTAATTTTATGACAAATTAAATTAAAACATATATGAATATGTAAGTATATAGATCTACTTTTCCTTCAATTGGTATCAGAGCCATGGTTGTTTGCATGCAAATCGGTTAAAATTTTTTCCGAGTTATAAAGATTAACATATAAAACTTGTAAAATTTGTGTTATTATGATATATCATGAAATTAATTAATGCATGTTAAAATTTCTGGTCCTAAAATGTTTTAGGATATTTTGGTTAATTTACGGATTTTTATTGTTCATATTATACAATAATGGCATTTAAATATGATTTTATGAGTAAAAATGTCATTTTCGGTCTAAAATTAGCTATACTTCGAATTTTCCAGTGATTTTTGGATATGTTGTCACATATATTATTTTGAGATAACCTGTAAAATTTTCATAATTTTTGGACTTGTTATGCTCGAAAAATGGATTTTTCATTATTAAATTCGGATTTAGGTGAAAAATAGGTTAATATGAGATAAATTTCGAATCTGGTCATAGAAATTTAATATGTTGTCACATGCAATTTTACAAGATGTGTGTAAAATAATGGGCTATAGTGAAGTCATTTTGCATGATTTATGGATTTTTGAAGAAAAATGGCATGAATAGTGACATAATTAATGAAAAATTAATAAAACATAATCTATGACTAAGGAAAAACGTTCAATGTTGCATTTTATTATCTTTTTCAGATCTAAAATTGAAAATTTAATGAATATAATTTTTCCCATGTTTTTATGATTATTTTGTTAAAAACCGATAAACCGCAACATTGTTTTTCCGGAAAATTTTTGAAATTTTTAACCTAAGTTTTTTAATATTATGAGTGTCATGGTATTTTTTCCAGAATGTTCATGAGTTTAAATTTCAAATTTTGAATTTATTTGAAATTTTGTGATTTATTTGAAGTTTATAGCTTATTTTTGTAATTTTTGGTCCTATAATGAACAATTTTAGAAATATGAGTTAATTATGGTCAAATTATTAGTGAAGACTAAATTTTGAATCCTAAGTGGTTAGGGTAATTAACTTATGCATAAATATGAATTTATGTAATTTTTGTGATTATAAAATGTTGAAATCACTCAAATCCGTAAAAACCGAGTAATATACGATATTGGCTAATTAAAGGCGATTTAGCATAAAATTGGGCATGTTCATACATATTATAATGCTGCATTTTTCCTTTATGATTGTCATAATTTTATTTATGTAATTTTGAATTATGTAATTTTACTTAGTATGGCCTTAGTTTTAATTGGTATTTCCCGAAATGTATGGGAATATCGATTCGGTTGTAATTTTATTGTGATCTCGTATCACCGTTTTGTAATTTAATAGATTTATTTTATTTATTTTAGTTACAAATGTATAATAGGAAATTATGTAATTTGTTATGTAATTTAATTTATCTCGGAGTTCCCAAAGACGGATTTCTTCAAGATGGCGATACATAAAGACGATGTTACCTCGAGATGCGTGCCACAACCGAAGTTCAAGGGACCAATGGAGTTGGTTTCCGAATATGTAATAGTTAAATAGTTTTTCTATTTTAGGAAAGCCATACTAGGATTTATTTATTTTATGCTTGCATTTTATTTATATGTCACATGCATCGCTAAATCGCCATAACTAAAACATGCATCTTCTTTCATCGAGTTTAATTGACCGTGTCAATTAGAATTATCGTAGTTCACCGCTTTAGTTCACTTAAAACGTGATAGATAATAAATTGACATGACCTCTCGCTAAAACAATTAATTGAGACATAGCCTTACCAAATAGTAGAAACCATGAAAACTTATTTCGCGAGGGAGTGCACTCGGCCCTACCGGGGTACAAACCTTGTTACGTAGGGGAAGTGGGTGATAAATGTCTATCCACCGAATTCATGTTGATAAGGGATGAATCGGCCCTACCGTGCCCGAGTTGATGTGGATTTGGATCATGGACACATTTATTTGAAATTTGGATTGAACTCAACAAAAGTTTTTCGATAAGGGTTTCATCGGCCATACCGTGCCCTTGTCGGATGTGTTTTGGGCTATAGATAATTATTAGAGTAATTTTATCGACCAAGAGTTCTAAAAGTAGAATCGATTAAACGTTAATCCACCGAGTTATATTGATAAAGGTTGAATCGGCCCTACCGTGCCTAAGTCGATATGAATTTGGGTCTTGGGATCATTTATCTAGTTGGGTAGAGGTCACTAGAAAAATGCATAAAACTTGTTTAAATTATAATTTTTACGAGTATTATTATTAAAACGACATTTGTTTTACTCCTTTGTTTTGTAGACCACTTCTTTTTCACATAACAAATGGCAACACCAACCCCTATTCCAACGCCTCTCGCTAGTTCATCATGGCTCCGATCCTTCATGGATCGATGTAAACTTGAAAAGAATGGGTCAAATTTCTCCGATTGGGATGCCCAACTCAAACTAGCCGCCCAAGGTGACGACAAGCTTCGTTACCTTACCGAGGCCTCTCCACTCGTACCTACTACTAGGTCGACCGCCGCCACTAGGGAAGCATATGAGGCTTACCAAAAGGAGTCCGCCGCAATGAAAAATGTCTTGATATTTGCGATGGAGGCGGACCTCCAAAGGAGAGCCTTTAAAATGGGCAATGCTAATGAGATTTACTCCAAGCTTGTGACAATGTTTTCACAAACTCCGCGGATCGTCCAATATGAGGCGGCCGCGGCATTCTTTGATCTCGACTTCAAAGAGGGCCAAAAGGTTAGCCCTCATGTGCTCAAACTCATGGAGCTTGTCGATACCTTGAAAATTCAAAAGGTTGAAATCCCCAAAGAACTCATTGTAGATAGGATTCTACACTCCTTGTCCAAAGTCAAAGCGTATGTTCAATTCCGGGTGAATTTTAACATGCAAGACAAGGATGTGTCTCTTGAAGAATTGCACAAGTTACTTGTGCAAGCCGAGAGGGACATGGGGTTAGATGTGAACCCTCCAAAAGATGTGCTTAACATAAGCACTAAGAGTAAGGGGAAGTTCAAGAAGAATGGGAGGAAGGGTAAGAAGCAAACTCCCACATTCACCAAAGCTAAGACTTGTGAAGCTAGCACTTCAAAAATCAAGAAGGGTCCTCTTGATAAATGCCATTATTGTAATGGTATGGGACATTGGAAAAGAAATTGTTCCAAATACCTTGGTGATATTAAGGCTGGAAAGATTACTCCAGTAGGTAAATGACTATCCTTCTTTTATGTTTCTAATTCAACTATGGTATTATGATGCAAAGTTGTGATAATGTATCTCCCTTTTTATTGTAAATAAGGCCTCCACCAAGCAAAGACAAAGGAAAGGAAAAGCAAGCATGAGAAACCATCAAGAAGCTAGGGATAGCTTTCATGGAGCCTTGCTTTTCATTGTCTTATTTTAAATTATGTTTTGGATTTTAGAACCTTAAGTTTCCATGTTCGACATGGAAAGGTATTTTGGATAATGGGTTGTATTTTGGATAATGGTGACTTGGTTTGCAACCCAAGTCACCCGCTTTATCATTTTATCCTTTTGTTCTAAAATTCATGTTTAAATGCTTACTCTTAGAAACATATAACTTAAAGTGATCTAATAGACAAATATAATGACGGGTTTCATTATATGTCCACATGCTTAAGGCTTGTGTATGATCATTTATAAAGCGATTTTGAGTCTATGAACTCTCTTAAAGGAATGTCAATCACCAAGTACACTTACGAAATCTATAACTATTAGTCAATCTATGAGATAGTTCTCCTTATACTTCAAATCATTATTTGTGTCTCATATGCTATCTTTGAATCTATAGTGTATTTATTCTAAAGATAGAGTGGGAGAAAAATGAGGACACAACACACGAGACAAGATAAAAATTGTGTACTTGTGTATATGAAGATCTACGCAAGAAAGAATGATTTGAATGAAGGTATATCTATTTACATAGTATACCAAATAGATGAGATCTATGGTCTCAAGTAAGTTCTATATGACAAAAGAGACCAAGTGAAGTAATCGAAAGAACATATTCTTATGATAACTACACGAGGAGACCAAAAGAAAGTTTTGGAACAAAATGACTAATGTAAAGTCTTAACAAGTTTTTGACTAAGTTTATGATAAATTTTGACCAATAGTTTCAACCTTGAGATTTACTTAAGAACCTAAATGAATCAATGTAACATCCTACTAATAATCGATATTTATCACTAGAAGTTGCAAGGATTGATATACCGATATCTCCAATAGCCAAAGTTTTAAACCACGCAGATGTCATTACTTAACCTCATTATGAAAATGGATTGGTTAAACATCCTTCTAAAAGGGATATTTTGAAGGATGTGTATTAAATATTACTTATATTTAATAAATGACATTGCCACACATCATTATGACATGAGTGTGTTAGAGATTTAAAATCTCTTTCCGTAAGGTTAAAATGAGACCTCTTCGAAATAGGTATTTTGAAGGGATATGATGGGAACATATATGGTTTTATCTTAATAGCTTGGCAATGCAATTTATATTTCAATTCTTGAAAAGTTTCGATTGAGAAGTCAATTTCAAAATATGTGGAATTGAGTGGGAGTTAGGAAATTATCATGTGAAGACATGGAATTTAGTGGGAGCTATCATCCTTTGAATGTTTACAACTCACCACTCATTGAAGAATGACGAGCTAATACCTTCCTTCATAAAAGAAGTATTTGAGTTTTCAATTCTGGATGAAAATGGACTATGATGAATCCAATTACATCAAGGGATGTTGGATAAGTATTGGGAGATACACATCGGATCAAAGGAAACATAGGTTATTCATCTAAATGAAATGGAATTGCCATTAGCAGTCATGGTCGTTCCTTGAACCTAAATATAGTTGATGACATGATTATAAGTTACTAATGTTTCCGCCATTAGAATGATCATGCACATGTCCAATGGTGAATCATATGCATAAGAGCATGATGATTCATTGGTAAGCCACAATAGAAACGTCATGAATTCTCAAGTAGAATCCGATGAGCGATTTCGGTGTTTGTCAGAATGCTCTTATATGTGTCAAGAGGTTGCGCATATTAATGAAAATCCGAGCACATGTAAGGATTTATGAGAATCCTAAATCTTTCAAGCCTAGAAAGAGAAATAAGAAGTTTTGGAAAGATACTTAGTTGAATAAGAAGTTACTCAAAACTAATCTTTCCTAACTATGCTAGGACTTGTGAGAAGTGCTAGGCTAATCATCTTGTCAAATTGTTGCAAGATTCTGCAAAACATATACCTAGTGCATTGTGTGTGGATGGAGTACTTGATCAGTACAAGTTATATCATTCACCACAAATTCAGTCGTTATGTGATAATCGATAAGGAAGTTCTTTCAAGATAAAGAACCAAAACCGAGGTCGGGAACCTTGATGTGTACTTGGTAAGATTCATGCTATGAGAGAGAACATGAATGTAAAGGAAAATGCGATTATAAGAAGTTTGAACACATGGACACATGGCATGTTAAACTTCTATTGCAATCAATAAGTGTTTACACTTACGATTTGCATCACAAGGTTGTAATATGGTATTGACTACCCGAGTGTGATGTGGACATTTGTCGTTTGAGTTATTATTAACTCACCTTGTACATTGTTATATCCAAACGGGTTGTGGAGACAATTGAACCCCGTTAAAGTGAACATGGATTAACATTGTATTTGCCCATAGTTACTTACATGAGGTGACGTCTCGAAGTGACTAGAGTGTGATGCGATTGACGGCAAGTTCAAGTGCCATAGAGTCATGTGAGATGACTAGTCGATCACATAGGCAGACTATTAGGAACATTTTGTCGGACCTAATGACCGCTTATAGAGTTCTGGCAAATTTATATAGCCTGGTCGTGGCGAGAGCTACTATAGTATTCGAATGTGTCGATTCTTTTGACTAAAGACTATTCGCCTAAGATGGCACAGTTTCAGCTTAACTTTGATTTGTGTTACTACGACCTTCGTAAATGGGGTCAAATGGGCATATTTTGGGTTATGATGGTTGTGGCTAGTCGAAGGGAATGAGTGCGATAGGAATTGTCCATCCCTACTCAGGGTTATAACAATATCTCGGGGCCACTCGAGGAGTAATGAACTGGAAATGCGTGGCCACGCTCCGAAGGTATCTATGATAGATAAATCCGGTCAATCAGTTATTCTCCAGATCGAGGAAACCACTCTCGATATGATCACTTGCAAGTACGACCTGAAAGACACCTTGCATTGAGTGGGAGATGGTAATAGGACAAGAGAATTGGTGACGCACACTTGTCGAGGACAAGTGGGAGATTGTTGGAATATGTGTCCTCCGACAATAATGCGATCACGATTGTTGATCATGATGATCACATATTTAAATCTCATTGTAAAGAATACAATTGGGAAGTAATTTTCTTGTCAACTGGTCAACATATATCGGTAATGATTGGTGACTAGAGTTTGACATTCTTTCGTGCGATGGTGGTGATCGATTGACCCCTAGGTCATACCTATAGGGCAACACTCTTAATTGATCATTTAATTAATCGTATAACGTTACGAGTTAATTAAATTACTTGAAAATTGACGGACGATTTTGGAAGTAAAATTTACGTATCACATTGAAATTTGATTAAATGAGATACGGTCTGAGTAATCGAATTGTATCATTGCTCAGATGAAATTATTGTTTAAGGAAACAATTAAATTGAATGAATTATTATAAATACAATTTATTGTGATTTATAATTGGAGAAATATTTTGGTACAAGTAATTATGAATTACTAAGTTGATTTTTGTATATGACGTATTTTTATTAATACGTTGATTTTTAACATGTTAAAAATACATAACAAATTTATGTAACATATGACATGTGACATAAGACAAATTGACAAAAATAAAATGGACTCCATTTTATGAAAGTGCCGAAATTAGGAGGAGGTTTAGGCTAAATATTGTGTTGTTTAAATTAGTGGAAAACACAATCATTTGCTTTATAGACTAGCCTTGCAACCTATTGCTTATTGTAAAGAACAACACAAGCATGCATTGGCTCCCCTAAATCCCCCCCTTCCACCCGGTTTTTGAGATGGAAAAACCATTATGGTTTTTCATCTTATTTACCTAATAACATACTAAATGTTGTAGTGTATCATTCATTCTTTACTCATCCAAAATAAGAATTCTAGAGAGACAAAAAGCTCTCTTCTTCTTCTCTCCCAAAACCGAAAATATTAAGTGTTTTATAATATTTTTGGGTCATTTTTCTACAAGATTAATATTGTACTAGTAACTATAATATTAATTTTAATTAAGAGAAAGCTTTGGGTATAAATCCTTGGGAGAGATCCTTAACTTGGGTCTTAGTTCATCCAAAAGGGAAAGCTCAAGAACAAGAGAGAAAGGTGATCTCTCTTGTGCCCATTAAACCGAAAATCACAATGTAAGAACCATGTTTCTTCCTTATTTTGTTTTAATGTTTGCATGCATAAGATCAATCATTAATTTTATGACAAATTAAATTATAACATATATGAATATGTAAGTATATAGATCTACTTTTCCTTCAAATAAACCGGTCTCATTGTTATTTAAGCTGAAGAGTGTGGTCTCCTTGTGGAATATGTAATATCAAACTGCATAAGTGTGACATTAGTTTCTTAGCTTTTGCGCGTTCATATGATTAAGTACATGAGGAAAGGCGGTTCTTTTTGTTCAAATATGTCATACATTACCCAGTTTTTGTTAGCCCGTTTGAACCATGTAGCCATTTTATATCCTATTTCTTAGCTATATTCCAGAATTTGCCTACCTTTTTCGGGACAGTCGCAGTTGCTTGAGTCCTTACTATTATAGCTACTTTAGTTGGGTTGGGACTTTTATTGTCATGTGGGTAGTAGCTATATTTTTGTAGCAATTGTGCGACCTCCTATGTTGAAAAAGAGAAATATTATGAAGCAAAGAAAAAAAAAGAAAAAAAAACAAAGAGAAAAAAAAAGTTTCGAAAAAAAAAAGAAGAAGAAAAAGAAGAAGAAAAAAAAAGAAAATAAAAGAAATAGAAAAGAAGAAAATTGCTTGCTTCATTGAGTTTTGTTAGGAGGTCGAGAGTGGTAATTACTGGAGTCTAATGCACATTTGGAGAGCCTTTTCATTTCTCTCATATGTTGTCAAAGTTGAGATAATTTCTCCAGTTGGATGATTGTTTTATTTCTTATTAGATTTGGCTATTAGTCTAGTGCTGCGACTACCGTCTGAGCCTCACATACTCATACGTGCTTTTGCACAAGCCACTTCTATACCTATGCCACTTTACCACCATTTTGTCCTTGATACATGTACTTGGTCTGTTTTGTGAATGCGTACTAGTTGGAGAATCTCTTATCACATTAGATTGCATGCATATTTCATAAGTTGAGTGAGAGTCTTTATTCTTTCTATCTTACATATATCTCACCCCTTATGAGTGCATGAGTGAAACCGCGAGAATCCAACAAAATTGTCTTGCAAGGTTGAAAAGCATTTGGCTGAGTCTCGGTATCATGTCACATCTTGAGTAAGAGCTGCGTTAGTCTATTACCCGTGCTTTTAAATTTGTTTTATTGGCACAACTTTGGTCATTACTTTGTTATAGATGTGGACAGCTGGGATTTGTATGTGCCTAGACATTTGCTCTGAGCTATTTATTCACCATATGTTTGCTGTTCTTTGTTTGGCCTGACTGCTTTGCTTGAGGACAAGCAAAAGTTTGGTTTGGGGGAGTTTGATGTATCACTTTTATATATACTTTTATAGCTCCCTTTATACCATTTTACATACCGTTTTCGTGCCTTTATATCATTTATATGCCTTATTTCAATGAATTGTCGATACTGCCGCTATTTTGTGTTTTGATCCAGAAATGACTCGTTATGAGTATGATCAAGCTAAGATTAGTGTGGCGGAGACGGCATAGTAGAATACACGAAGCATGGCACGAGGAACGAGGAAGCACGAAGGCTAGAAGTGAAAGAAAGGAGGAAGCCGTCTGTGAAGCAGGATCCTCGATCGAGTCAGGGAGGACTCGATCGAGCAACTGTCCTCGATCGAGTCACTTCTGGCTCGATCGAGGAACCTTTGTGGCGGATTATTTTCCGAATTTTCCAAAAACGATTATCTTTTGTTATAAATTAGAAACTCGTACTTTATGTTAGGTTACGTTATTATTCACCTTCATACTGTTGAATACTCTCTTAGAACCCTAATCTTTCCTTGCTACGGTACTAATCTTTCCTTAATAATTAATCATTCATTGTTTTATGTTAATTGATCATTGTTAGTTCATGTTTTTAATTTTGTCTTCAATCTTAATTATTGTTGTTGTTATTATCATCATGAGTAGCTAATTCTCTCATCTAGGATGAAGGGGATCTTGGTTAATTAAAAGGGAAAATTGATTAATTGCTAGTGATATCGCATAAGTTGTTGTTTGATTATTGTCCTTCTTCTAGTTAATTGACTTAAGGCCTGAGTTATTAATTAGTGTAGCGAATTAATCCTTTCGCCGACCGGGTTAGAATTAATATAGGCTGCGATAATCAAATAGTTTGTATCTAATTATAGCGACCGCATGTTGAAATCGATCTAAAGGGCATAATTGAGTCGACCGATCTTATGACCTTAAACAGCTTGATAGATCTAGCAATTGATTAATAATCCCCAAATAATTGACCTAGTGAACCGGAAATCCTAGACCTTTCATATTATTGTTTAAACCTCCTTTTAATTACTTGAAACTAGTTGATTAGATAAATAAAAAAAAAAAAAAACCTAGAAAACGGTTACCTTTAGACAATTTAAATATTTACAGACTTAGCTTTTACCGCCTCCCTGTGGATTCGATACATGTCTTACTGCTAGCTATTCTTGTTAGTCCTGAGATAGTTTTACTTTGATTTGGTGATACGACTTTAGCCACATCAGATAGCCAAGCCATCACCAACATCACCGTTAAGTATAGGTTTCCAATACCTAGACTTGAAGATATCTTGGATGAGCTTAGTGGAGCTCAAGTGTTCTCAAAGATCGATTTAAGACAGGGCTACCATCAAGTTAGAATCAAAGAAGGAGACGAGTGGAAAACAGCCTTCAAAACCAAGCATGGCTTATATAAGTGGCTTGTCATGCCATTTGGTCTCTCTAATGCACCAAGTACTTTCATGAGGTTGATGATCGAGGTCCTTAGACCTTATTTGGCCGATTTGTGGTGGTATATTTCGATGATATTCTGATTTTTAGTCCATTCAAAGAAGAGCATCTCAAGCATCTACAAGTGTTGTTTGAAACACTTAGGGAGCACAAGCTTTATGGAAAGTTGGAGAAATGTTCATTCATGCAAAAGGAAGTCCAATTCTTGGGTTTTTTCATTAGTGATCAAGTAATTCTAGTGGATCAAGAGAAGGTCAAGGCTATTCAATCTTGGCCAAGACGAGCACCATCACCGAAGTAAGGAGTTTCCATGGCTTAGCTTCCTTTTATAGGATGTTCATCAAAGATTTTAGCACCATTATGGCTCCTATTACCGAGTGTATGAAGAAAGGGAAGTTCTATTGGAATGATAGGGCCGAATCAGCCTTCAACAAAGTCAAGGCCTTAATGTGTGAGTCTCCTATTCTTGCATTACCCAATTTCAACAAGTTATTTGAAGTCGAGTGCGATGCTAGCGGAGTTGGAGTTGGGGTCGTGCTACTTCAAGACCATAAACCAGTAGCATACTTTAGTGAGAAGCTCAATGGTTCCAAGCTCAATTACTCAACTTATGATAAGGAATTCTGTGTCATTATTCGAGCTTTGAATCATTGGAGTCACTACTTGAAGCCAAAGCCATTTGTTTTGCATTCCGATCATGAAGCTCTCAAGTATATCAATCGCCAACACAAGCTCAATCATAGGCATGCTAAATGGGTGGAATTCTTACAATCATTCAATTTTTCAATAAAGTACATTGAGGGCAAGAACAATGTGGTGGTCGATGCTCTTTCAAGAAGGTTAACCATGTTGAGTTTTATAGAACAAAGAGTACTAGGGTTTGAACACATGAAGGATTTGTACATTGAAGATCCGGATTTCAAAGATGAGTGGCAAATGCTACAAGAGGGCCGAGAATGTGAGGAGGGCAGAAGGAGTAAGTATTCGAGTCAAGAAGGGTTCTTGTTCTTCGGTAATCGATTGTGCATACCTAAGGGACCTTATAGAAACATGTTGGTCAAAGAAGTTCACTCAAATGGCCTTGCCGGTCATTTTGGCATCCAAAAGACATATGATATTCTCCAAGAGCAATTCTTTTGGCCAAAAATGCTTGGGGATGTCCAAAGTGTGATCAAGAGGTGTGCTCCTTGTCATCAAGCCAAGTCTTCCTTCCAAAAGGGTCCCTATACACCCTTACCCGTCCCAAATCAGCCATGGGAGGATGTTAGCATGGATTTCATTGTGGCCTTGCTAAGGACACAATGAGGCAAGGACTCCATCATGGTCGTGGTTGATCGATTTAGCAAAATGGCTCATTTCATTGCTTGCAAAAAGACCGAGGATGCTTCAAGTGTTGCTAATTTATATTTAAAGGAAGTGGTCAAGCTCCATGGTGTACCCAAATCAATAGTTTCTGATCGGGATACTAAGTTTATGAGTCACTTTTGGAGGTCCTTATGGAAGTTGCTCAAAACAAGGCTTCTTTTTAACACCTCCCATCATCCTCAAACCGATGGTCAAACCGAGGTTACTAACAAGACCTTGGGCAGAATCTTAAGGGCCACGGTGTGCAAGTATTTGAAGGATTGGGATCTCAAACTATCACAAGCTGAGTTTGCATTTAATCGAGCTCCTTCATCAAGCACCGGGAAATCTCCATTCGAGGTGGTTTATGGCATTAATCCACTTATGCCTACTGATTTAGCACCTATTAAGAGGACTTCCATCGACTATGATGCCAAGAAAAGGGTCGAACAAATGCTCCAAATCCCTGCCCAAGTGAAGAAGCAAATTGAGAAAACAAACGAAGGGTATATGAACCTGATATGTTCATTTTATATATACTTTTACCCCTCATTTTAGCTCGGTTTCTATTATTTATCATATTTTAATTAGTATATATATTTGAGCTAATCTTGTGTTCTAGGTGTATTGTTGTGTTTGTTACGGTTTTGTAGGAATCTAAGCATTTAGAGGCTTTTTCCTATGATTTTGTACACCAAGTTCACTAAGCTAAACAAGACCAAATATTGGACTAAGTGTGTGAAGTTGCTTGAGTTTTGCATGAAGATTTAGTGGATTGAAGTAAGGAATTACAAATGAAGCCAAATGTAAAGTCAACCCCAAAATGAAGGTCCATATTAAGGTGCAAGCATTGGATGCCAAGAAAGCTTAGGATGCTAGGAATTTAGAGCATTACCGGGTGATTAAAGAGCATTAAAACACGAGCATAGAGATTCCTCACGTAATTAATCAAGGAATTAAGGTAATTAATCAGGAAACACACGACCCCGATCGGGGCCGCCCAATCCCGATCGGGGCCATATGCTCATTGATTTCTTACATTTTGCTCTTCCTCTCCTATAAATAGGAGAGGTATTCCAAGACTTTAGGCATCTCATTTTTCACGTCTAAGTTTACTTACAATAGCCTCAAGCATTATATTTTCTCTCATTAGTTTTCTCATTTTAATTTACAAGTTGTTAAGCATTCCATTAGTTAATATTTCAACATTTGTACTACAAACTATTGTTCAAGCATTTGATATTCAAACATTTGGTTATTGCTATTTGTTCTTCCATATAAGTTCTCTTCCCTTAAGGTATTTCTAATTCTAAGTTTGCAATTTCACATTACTAATTTAGTTACCACATAATTTATAATTAAGTACTTCATTTTACATTAGCATTATTCCTTTTACATGTTATATCATCTAATCCATATAAATCATACAACCATGTTTAGCATTTCTTATAATTTAGTTTGCAATTTACATTTTAGTATGAGTAGCTAAATTTCCTAGTCTAAAGGCTAGGGGAGCCATGCAAAATCAAATATATAACATGTTTAATAGGTTGATAATAATATTGTTCAATTATTTTCACCACATGTTTGTATTGTTACGTTTAATCTTTGGTTATCGGCCGTAATCGTAGATTAAGTTTGTTCATTCGTTCTAAAGTCGAGAGGCGCGGAATTGAATTAGACTAAGCATGTGTGATAGGACGACCTAGTCATGGACGAGAGTTTCTCTAGGACCCGGTCTAAGGTTGATACTAATGCCGTAAGGTGGGTATCTCTAAGCCTAATCAATTGAAAAAATTATTAGTGCTGAATTTACCATGTTCATATGTTCGCCTTTGCATGAGTGACCCGAACCCTTTAGACTCTCTTTTATTATATAATTTACATCATAATTTTTATTAATCATCAACCAAACAAACCAAATCCAAATCAAAGTCGACCTTGATAAAAATCTACCCATAGCAATTCACGACGTAATTCTCGTTTCCTTGTGTTCGACCCCTATTACTACATTAATTTGTGTCTAGGGAAATTGTCTTTGCATAGGTACGTGATAAGCCTATCAGAACCGTGTCAAGAAACCGAGTCATCCAAAGCGCTTTGAACCCGGAGACCTTGTTTGGGTTCAGAGTAATGAGAGGTTCCCACAAAAGAGGAAAAACAAACTCATGCCTAGGGCCGATGGTCCTTTCGAAGTTGTGGAAAGAATTGGTCTGAGTGCTTACAAAATAAATCTTCCGAGTGAGTATGGTGTGCATGGAACCTTCAACATTGGTGACTTGATTCCGTTTTATGAAGACCTCAAGGGTGAAGATGTCGAGGATTTGAGGGCAAATCCTTTTCAAGAAGGGGAGGTTGAAACGGGAGAGGAGACCGAGCTAGGCCACGGATTGGGACCTTCATCCAATTTGAGGTCTAACTCAAATTCCGTCTAAGAAGACATGGTAATTTTTGTCACGCCTCAATTCTATAATGAATTTTGAGACTTTTTGCCTAGGGACTTTTATTTAAATAAGGATCCGAGCTGAGATGATTTCACAAGATAAAACCGAGTAACGAGTTTATCGGTTTTCAACAATCGAGCTTAGTTTGCCTCCAATCGGTCCCATCCTTTTTATTAAACAAATGAAGACAATCCTAGGACAAAATCAGCTGCTTAGACCATCCAAATCAGTCCTAGGAGGATGTTTTATTATTTTTCAAATGAGCTCAAATGTCACTTTCAAGGAAGGTCCAAAATGTCATTTTCATTCTTACAATTGTGTAAGAGCTTTGGGGGCTGCTCTCAATGGACTACATCAGGTGGAATATTGACTAAGGAAGCTCCAATTGTGTGTTTTCTAGGTAGCTCTTATATCCCTATTGTTGTAAGACCTTGAGAAGACCATTTGGATTGTTCTTGTTGGGATGAGGCTCACGGCTGCCTAGGAGGGATTTTCAGCATCTTTTTCTTATTTTCTTACTTGTTTAATGCTAGCCATTGGATGTAAAATAAGTGGTTAAGATTAGAAGGCTTGGTACTATATAAACCAAAGCCCTTGGTTGTAAGATTTCAGATTTGGTTAAGTTAAAAACCAAGTAAGAAACATGAGTTTTCTTCATTAAAATCTCTTCTTTGCTTTGTGCTTGAAGAGCTCCTTTGCTTTGTGCTTGGAGTTGATAGTTTACTTGCTTGTGTGCTTTAAACTATCGAGTCTATTCCTATTGCTTTGTGTTCGAGTCTAGACATATCAACCAATCGTCCCTCAAGGACACGCCTAAAACTTCAGTTTGTTTCATGCAAACTTAGGCTCATTTCCTTAGTTTTCCACTTAAATTATCGAGTTAGGAGTTACACTCCAAAGAGAAACGAGCCAAGGTTACCCGAGAAGCCACGGTTTTGACCCCGTCACGCAAAACGAGGCCAAACTTAAAATTCGTCTAAGAACTCGTGTCAAAAAACGCTACTACTCAATTCTAGGGAGAATTTGGAGTATTTTTGTTTAGGGACACTTGCCTAGTAGAGCCACCAATCATGAATCAAAATGTAACAAAATCGAGTGATAATGACATCTACACGGTTTGTGAGGCTTTGCAAGGGTCACTTTCAACCTTCCTCTTTTGCCCAAACAAGTTCTAAAGACACCTTTGGAAGGCTACCAAGAGCATGTGCCGGTTTTGTGAGCTTCCAAGAGGTCCATTGTAGTCATAAATAAGTCAATAGAACAAACCAAAGGAAGGTTGTACTTTTATGCTTTTTACTTTATGTCATTTTCTTGTGTAAGAGTGTGTAAGTCATGTAAGGCCTAGAGAGCCGTTTTCCTTTTTGTTTTTTCAGCTCATTTGTGAGCCTTTGATCTTAGTTAACTTTTGAGGGTCAAGATCGTATGGCTTGTAGTATAAAAGCCAAGGTTTGGACATGAAAAATTCAGATTTTGAATGACAATTAAACCCAAAGTTGAAACCGAGTTTTCTTCTAACTATATTCATTGCTTAGTGCTTGAATAGCCCTCTTTGCTTAGTGCTTAATGTTGGACGAGTCCTTTACTTAGTGTTGGGATTAGTCTTAGTTTTAATCTAGTGCTTCGTGTTCGGATTAAAACATATCTTGTTCATTTCACGTCATTCAAACGGTATTTGTCAAGTGCAAAGCCGAGCTTAAGTGATTTGTTTTCTTTTAATTTTCAGTAAGAATTGAACACTCATTTCGACTGTTTAATTCCTCCCTTTTTCTGTCCAAAAATCGTGAGCCTTGAGGGATTATTTTCTTTAATTCGTCCAATCACACGGTTTTACTTCACATCTGTTCTGGAATCAGACTCACTGAAACTCTGCTTCATTGTTTTCACGCATAATAGAGAGAATCTGTTACATTTTGTGTTACGTACCTTCACCACAGAGACCATTATTGAAAATAGTAGAAAAGTAAATTAAACAGATTTGAAACCAAAAAGAAAAATTAACACTTGTGGACAGATCAAGAAAGAATAATGAGATGAATGAATTGCTACAAAAATGTTGCTCCTAAAGTAGAAAAATAAAATTGCAGATACTTCCTGCAATAAATAACCTAATGTACAACTTCCACCCTGCCTGTAATTAAGAATCCACATCTTCAACATCAATCAAGAATCCAAGCTCCTCTTCTGTATGATCCCTCGTGTAAAGTATTCCTGAAAGTTTACAACAAGCAAGTCATGAGTCACGCAAAATGTCGACTCTTGTTGTCTTCATACATATCCATCACAAAAGAGAGGGTAAAACTGAAATCACATAATAGTTCCATAGCAACAAATGCTAGATTTCACAGATCAATCTAAATCATTGTTTACCTTCCAAGTTCACTTTATTAGATAATCCCTGAAAGCCTAAAAATGCTCAAACTCAAAAAAGATAGTCTCTATTGATTGCTAGTGACCTACTTCAAAAAAAAATGTAAATGTTGCAGATTATACACATTACTTGAAACACGATTTGCAGAACCATGGATATATATATATGGCAAAGCAAAATGCTTAATTATATCTGTGGTTTTGAGGAATCGATCTAGTTTCTACCTTCATTCAATTCGAAACCACTTGCACAATAAGGTCCTTACATGTCATTTACTTGAAAAATGTTACCACTTACCAGATGTGGAATTTCCGGGGTGTTGCTTTGTGAAACCCGTGCAACCAAATTTATTATTTTCTCAAGAATGGCTTTTGGCAAACAAGAAGCCGCTGATCGCTCCCATTCTGAGGATCAATCACCCTTGCTTCCCACCTAATCTGAGCAGCATGTGTCCGTGCCATCTCTATTGCCCCAACATTATCAGAAAGGACTACCCAACCCTAGAATGAAATACATGGGTTGTAAAAGATACAATTTGTGTCACATAAAATAAGTTCTCATAAATGTCAATATGTGAATGTGTCAAAAATTTAGACGAACAAAGATAAACTTATAGCTATAGTTCACACTGTTGCCATATTAACTAAGGGTAAGATTATTTGGTAGTCTTCAGACAAGACTCACTCAAGACTACCAATAATCTACCTAAGTCTTAACAAAGTCTTAAGTAGAGTCTTGGAAATACAAGACTCAACTTAAGACTTTGGGTGAGTCTTGACTCCATTTTCAAAGAAATTATCCAATGAGTGGATCCCATGCCTCATTTTTTTTTGTTCTTTTTGTTCTTTTTTAAATTTGTAAAAAGAAGTGAAATGGAAAAGTAGAGTATGAGGTGAGTCTCACTGATAATGTATACAGTCTGAGTCTGAGGTGAGTCTGAGCGATATAAAAATAATAAAAGTTAGTGGAAAGCTGATGTGGCAAAGTTGTACGACTTTGGCGAGTCTGACTGATAATCTTACCCTAAGTATTATATTCTGAATTTGCAATCCTTTCAAATTTCTGTATTCTTGGAGTGAAACCTCTAACTCGACAATTTAAGCGAAAAACTAAAGTAACGAGCCTAAGTTTGCATGAAACAAACTGGTTGTTTAGGCGTGTCCTTAGAGGACGGTTTGGTGATATGACTAGACCCGATCACAAAGCAATAAGACTAGTTTCGTTAATTCAAAGCACACAAGCAAATGAATTACCAACCCCAAACACAAAGCAATTGAGCTCTTCAAACACAAAGCAAAGAAGAGATTTTTTTTGAAGAAAACACTTGGTTTATTTCTTTCTTTTAACTTCATCAAATCTGAATTTTACACTGGGAACTTGGCTTATATATAGCCCAAGTCCTTGTAATCCTAACCATCCAATTTACATCTAAGGATTAGCAAAAGATAAGCAATAAACAAGGGGAAAAAAAAAAAAAAAAAAAAAAAGGACAACAGCCCTAGGCGCTGTGTGCCTCTAACAACAAGAACAATCCAAATGTTCTTCTCTAGGTCTTACATAAGTCTTACAACAATAGAGACATAAGAGCTACCTAGAGAACACAAAATTGGAGCCTTCTTTGGTGAAGATTCCAGCTGAAATAATCCCTTGAGAGCAACCCCCAAAGCCCTTACACAAGCCTTACACAAATGGTGAAGATTCCAGCTGAAATAATCCCTTGAGAGCAACCCCCAAAGCCCTTACACAAGCCTTACACAAATGTAAGAGTGAAAGCGACATTTGGACCTTCCTTGAAAGCGACATTTGATCTTCATTTAAAAATGATAAAACAGCCTCCTTGGACTGTTTTGGCCGGCCAAAGGTTTATTATTTTATCCTAGGATTGTCTTGATTTATTTACTAGAAAAGATAGGACCATTTGGAAGCGAACTAAGGTCGATTGTTGAAAACCGATAAACTTGTTACTCGGTTTTGTCTTGTGATTTCATCTTAGCTCGGATCCTTATTTAAATAAAAGTCCGTAGGCAAAAAGTCTCAAAATTCATTATAGAATTGAGACGTGGCAAAAATTACCATGTCTTCTTAGACGGAATTTGAGTTAGACCTCAAATTGGACGAAGGACCCAATCCGTGGCCTAGCTCGGTTTCCTCTCCCTTTTCAATTCTACTCCAAAAGAAGATAAAGACACAAAAGGAAAAGGAACAAGAAGGAAAGTAAACAGCCAAATCCAAATGAACAGCAAAAGAGAGATATAAAAAAGCATATGGAAGAAGCACTATAATAAGAATACATGGCAAGTGACTCTAAATAGAACCAAAAGCAAAGACTCTATTGGTCTGTAAATCTTACCTCTGGCCTTAGAATTCTATCCATCTCAAAAAATAAATCCATCATTCTACATTTTTCTGAACTGAGATGAGAAAGAAGCCCATTGGCATGAAGCATGTCATAAGTCCGAGGATAAGTGGGAAAAGGTTCACACCTGCAATTAGAAGATTGGCAACAGTGAGGATTCCCCCTTTTTACAGAATGAAAGTGAAACGTGTCTATTCAGGATATCTATTTGAAATCAAATAATAGAAGAGTGGCGTCTAACTATGGTATACAATCCAGGAATCCAGGATACCATAAGTCCATAACACCATAACAAAAACAAAAGTAACTCAATTCTGCTACAAAACTGGATGGAGAAGAAATCAACTTCAGGATCTTCCCACCTTAGACTTTAGGCTATTATATCCATGTTCAATCAAGAGTAGGCAATGCAACCACCTATTTGATAAATATATTATAAGAAGTTTTAGTTTGGACTTATGATGACTGCATGTACACTTGTCTCATGCATAATTACTTACAATGACTCTCGCGCACACATACTCCGTGAAGAAAAACAGATGTTATGGAAAAATTACACTTGCTTTGGCATGAAACCTTACCAGTCATGAAGAACACCAGCAAAACCTTGATCTAGTATCAGGGGAAGCGTGTTGCCAGTCCCGACAGGAACTACATTCATAACCCACGTTGATTTCTTTACCTCCAAAAGAGCGGCACTAAAACCACCATAATGAGCATTCATGTCCATAACATTGCGTACCATGTTATATGGAGGCAATGGATCTTCATCACCTGGCCGTTTTGGATGGTCAGAAAATATCAAGGGAGTAAGCAATGACCAATAATTTCTAATTGCTGATTTCCAATTATCCCTGTCTTCATAAAAGTCCCAAGATTGAACATCTGGAGAATGAAAAATGAAAAGCATAAGCAACAAAGCCACCAGCTCTGCCTTACAGCTATATAGAAATCCATGTGACACAATGAGGAAAAACTAAAGAACACCGAAACAATACTTTCCATGAAGTTCAAGCTCATGAGAGGTAAGCCGAGAGCTATTTGACCTATTGTGAATAGAAATCCATCTTTTATTATTCGCTCCAGTGATGCAGCTGACGAGGGGGCGATAATATGGTTTGCTTTCATTCTCATCCTGACAAAGAGGCAGCCCCTTCTTCCTATAACACAAGAAAATAAGACTGAAACCTTTAGATAAATACCAAGGAGTACTCTGTATCATCAATTTATCGTGCACAATGATAAGTGAAGGAGTTTATGTCACAGTATGAAGGACAAATTCAAATAAATCAAAATTAACAAGTACTCCCTCCGTCCCAGTCATTTGTTGTCCTTTGGTTTTGGCACAGAAATCAAGGAAAGAGGAGAGGGTCAATTACTAAATGACATGCGGACCAAATTGAGTGTAATGACCAAATTGTTCATCAAATGCATTCCTAAAATAGAAAGGACAACAATTGACTGAGACACCCCAAAATGGAATAGGACAACAAATGACCAGGACAGAGGGAGTAATCCGCAATCAATAAGGTTTCTGAAGCTGTTTTTCTTACCTTGCTGCATAGCAATTTGCATCAGCAGTCTTCTGCCATACAAGAGTTTCATCTTGTTGATCAAGAAGACTCCAGCAAATTTTTTGCGTAAAATCTTCAACTGGTGTCAACATGTTCCCTTTCTTTGTTGCCAACAAGCTCCCTTTAGGCTTTATCATAGGAGAAGTAAGCACAAAGTAACCTCCAGGCTTGAGTACCCGATCGACTTCAATAATAAACATCCCATCTGTATCAGAAAGCCATTGTTGCAACTTACGTTAAAAAAAAATATAATAGTTGGGGAGACCATTTAACCAAGGTCAAATTTCCAATATACTGAGTGCATTTTATGCAAACAAGTCAAAAAAGTTATCTGTAGTACACAATTTTTTTTCCATCACGAAATTTTAGCACTGTTTTTTAAATATCTCAATAGCCCGTACGAATATACTATGGAGTATGTATCATACAAAAAGGAACCTCTTCGATTCATAAAGGGATATGTGGCGAAAAACTTAACATCTGAATTCTTTTCTTATCGTAAGGGGCAAGGGCAACCTGGAGTGGGGTCCCTGCTTGGTGATAGTTTTGTTGATATAAAAATTCACCTAATTTTCTACTAGCTACATAAGAGTGTGATATTAATGGGAGAGATTTTAAGGGGAACCCCCATGCACATTCACTCTCTTCTTCCCTCCCTTCCCCACCCCCCATCTCCCTCCCTTTCTAAGATCCTATTCAAATAACCCTAAATATATTAACAGCCGCGCTATTTCTGATTCAAAATGTCCGATATACTAACCGAACAGCAGAATTATCATGTACCCAATAAGTACATTAATAAATAGGAAAGCTATATGAGACTTCATTTATTCTGATTTAAGGTAAACAGAAAGCAATGATCAAGAGACTAGTCAAAATTCCTCACATCTTTCAAAACTTGAGCCTCATGACAGAGCACAGATACTGAATAACTACAAGTAAGACCTCTTTTAAGCAATTGTTTCCCTCACATCAGGTTCAATATAGAGAGGAACTCACCATTTCCCGCAAAGTGGAATAAGGTGAACAAATACAATACAATCATTTGTGCAATGTGATCAAATTACCTTTTCCATCCCAGTCAATACCACATTGAGCACAATGAATCATGTCAAAAGACAACGCTGGATATGGAAGTTGCCTGGAAATAAAATTGCCGATCATGGCAGGTAAACCTCTTTCCAGGGCTAACTGAGCCTGGCCACCTGTCAACTCATATGCCGCAATACACACAGGCATCACTTTTAGTGAGACTAAATGTGCTCCGAAACTTCCAAACCCACAGCCAATGTCGAGCATAGTTTGTACCTGTAATTGCAGTAGAAACATATCAGCTCACACAGCAGAAATTCCTGCACAGTTCTTGATAGAATTGAAGGAAAGCAGCAAAAAGCTTACACCAGCTTGAGGGAAGTCAAGATCACTGCCCAGGCCGATCATTTCAGCAAGTTGGTGAGAATAATCTTTAACGCCATCAAAGATCAGCCCATCATCATTGTGGAAAGCAATTTGGTTCTCTTCCAGTAACATCATCCTAGTAAGCATGGAAAGCAATTTAAGTGGTTCTCTTCCAGAAACAGCCTCTTTGTGTTGCTAACACAAGGGTAAGGCTGCGTACATCCGACCCCCCCTTACCCCGCAATTTGCGGGAGCCATTGAGGCACTGGGTAATGTTGTTGTTGGTGTATTCAAATGATTCACAAGAGCATCCAATAGTTCCAAAAAATGAGGTATACCTCTTCGTCATACTTCCAGAAGAAAGGAATTGGTCTTTAGTGATCTTGACATTTCCACTCCAAATCACGTCTCGACCAGCAGGCCACCTTAAGGGAATCTTATACTCCTTAGGAGCTCGAACCAAACAATGTTCTTCATCTCTCGACAATTCACAATGACGATCAAACTCCTCCCCATCTTTAAACCCCGCTAACAAGTTTGCACTCACATTATAACATGGCATATAATTCTCCCTCTCCTTTCCACAAAGGGGCAATTCTTTTTGCCTAGGATTAGTCCCTGAATTAAGAAACCTAAGGTCGAAATAATCTACCACAGCTTGCTCCTTCAACTTCCTATAATTGGTAAAAACATTGGGCAAGCGAGGGCCACTTAAGGGATCAAAATAATCGCTTGACGGTGATGAGGATGACGACCTTAAAAGAGCAACTAATGCAACGATACTAAGGAGGCAGAAAAGGAACCAATTATGCCGTATTTTATGGCCGAAAATTAGTGACAATTTATTAAACCAGTAGCTTCTCATGACCAATTTCTACCACTCCCTTTCTTCAGTTCGTCTGAAACAATTGAATTATCCCAAATCTCCAAGAATTGCGAAAATCATAACACCAACAATTTCCAGCTGCTGCAATGACAACAATTATAACAACTGATGATAATTAAAAGAACAATTAAGACAATTATAGAGGTAAAACAAAATTGATTTGGGAGAGATCAGAATATGAAATAGCACCGTTAAAACAGGTTTAGGGTTAGAGAGAACAAATTACGATTTCCGAATTATAGGATCCAATATTTGATGAATTTACTCTCAATGTTAAAATGTGCAACAACGAACAAACTAACTAATTAAATTAATTAATATTAATATTCGGGGAAGTAGCAAATAAAGCTTGACACCATGTGTATATTAGCCCCATTTCTTTCAACAAGTGCAAATTAACCCCACTACTTTGTCATATGGTGCATTTCAATCTAAATATTAAACTTTTGTAATATAAAAATATAAAAATGGAGCTAACATAATTAATGGATACTTTGGGTTATTTCATGAGAATAATCCATACTATACCCCCTCTTCTCAGAATAATCTATCATCGTGTTTAACTGATAATAATCTCATCTTTGACGTCATTTAACTCATAGTGAACTGAGCTCATAATTGACCTGTTAATAACGGTTTCCCAACAGGTCAATTTTTTTTTTCTGGTTTCTTCTTTATACTTTCTTCATCTTCATTCTCATGAAATAATCGATCTTATTGACCTTCATAACCAATCTTATAGACTTTCATAATTAATAATCATCATCTTCATTCCTATCGATCTCTAGAATAATCATCCTACTATTTTAATCATCAATAAACCCAAATAATCCCCCAAAACAATCGATTTTCCCACCATTCATTCCTTCCACTGCAATCAACAAATTCAAGATAAATCATGGGCATTAAAGCCAAAGAGAAGAACATGAACTACAACACTAGAACTTTCTGCGTCTAAAGAAAATTCATAGCAAGCATGTCATTCTTCTTTTATTCCCTCCCAAGGTTTCACAATAGTAGAGCGAAAATTAACAATAAACAATCATATCATCAATTGCACATAGAAAACTCTTCCACCTGCTATAGAAAACACTTAAAGGCTATAGAATTTGCAACGTACTCCAAACTCTATCTGAACAAACACCTCTAGATCAGAAGCAGGAAACTTCGAGAAATTTCAACAATACAATTCAAATAATACCATATTTAATCGATTTCAATCGATTTTAATTTCAACAAACTCAACCCATTTTTTGGAGGGGCGAACCCAGAAATCTTTTGAGTGAACCTAGATTTTTTGGTGGTGTTAAGGGAGGATGAAGTGTTCTTATACACTAAGGAAGAAGGTGGAAAATGGTAGTGTATAGTTGGTGTTAAGTATGAGTGAACCTATGCTTTGATGTTGAAGGGGATGAACACTTGATGTTGATATGAGTGAACCTATGTGTAGTAAGGAAGAACACATGTTGATATTGATGTGTAGTAAATGGTAGTGTATAGTTGGTGTTAAGGGAGGATGAAGTATGAAGAAGTACTAAGGAAGAAGGTGGAAAATAATACTGTATACGTTTTTGATTGTTGAAGGGGATGCAAATTTTAAGTGATGTTTAGAGTTTAAGAGGAAAAGTAACTGCGGTTTTACCGGTATCCCTTCCAAGGGAACAATATAAGGTAAATGATGTTAAATATGAGATTATTCTCAGTTAAACACTAGAATAGATTAATTTGAGAAGATGAGGCATAAGATGGATTATTCCCGTGAAATAACCCTATTATATAACCATTACTAAATTATTAAAACCCAATTTTACCCTTTTCTCGTCACCAGGCCTTTACCTGCCCCCTCGAACCATCACACCACCATCTTCACCACTTCAAACCACCACAAACCTCCTGAGTTTAATTCAAAAACATAATCAACCACCAAGAACTTTGCCTCTTTACCTTCAATCACCCTTACCACAACCCCATTTCCATTGAAACCGACCCAACCACACGAACCACCACCCCTCACCCCCGAAAACCTATAATCTGCCCAAAAATCCTCATCCCAATCATTGAAAACCTTCGCCAGAGTGGGTGGATTTGAGGGCGATGGGTGGCATGTGCGTAAGGTCGACGTAATGCGGGTTAGATGGTCTAGTGATGTATGTTGGTGTAGTTAGTTGATTGTGACTTGTGGTGTAATGGGCTGTGGAGGGTTGTTACAGGTGGTGGTGGTTGTGATTGTGGCATATAGTGGGAGAATGCAGTATGTAGAGTAAAGCATATTGAGAAGAGACTGTTAACGGTAGATGGGTCTATAAACTAATATAAAGGAGAAAAATCAAATTGGAAAAAGAAAAAAAAAAGTTGTAAATTGAATATCATTAAAAACAAAGAAAATGGCGGTAAGTTGCAACAAAAGCTAAAGTAGTGGGGTTAATTTGCACTTGTTGAAAGACATGGACTAATATACACATAGTGTCAAACGTATTTGGGTTTATTTGCTACTTCCCCGATATTAATATATAAAAGATAAAAGACAGACTGAGATACAGAAAGAAAGAAGAATGTATTCAGAGACAGTAGAGTAAAATTGGAAAATTCTGTTCATCTTATTCACTATCAAGCTAATCCATCGTCATCTTCATTTCTCTCTTCAGTTTTTTTTAAAAAATTTAAATAAATAAAACCAAAAAAAATGAGTCTTCTTCAATATTTTTCGGCCAAAACCCCAACCATTCATCTTCATCTTATTGGAGCTCATTCATCTTCATCTTCATCTTCATATCACCATAAATCATAAAAATAACAAGAAACACACGAAAAAAAAAGGGTGACATTAGTACATGCAAGAGATAAAATGGTTGACGGTTATTTCAATTTTTGTGTTCTACAATTTGTTTAAATTTTTTTGGTGAAGGTGACTTTTTTGTTGTCTAAAAGAGAAGAAGAAGGTAGTAATTAAGGAAATAAATAAACAAACAAACAATCATTATCCGTTTAATTTGTTATTTATATATGTGTGATGTGTATGTACGGAGTATCATATTCTTTCTTAACTTTGCATGTTTTTGTATGTTAGATGAACACTATCACATTTTGGATAATGTATGTATTTTTGAAATGCTTAATTTATTAATATTTCCATAATTTATTGGTTTGTAACAAATTATTTGGTTTTATTATGGTTCCATAATACTCTGTAATTAATTTTTTTTTTGGTTTCATAATTCATTACCATATACTTCGTATCATTAATTTTTTTACCATTCATTTTGAAATTTAAGTATAAAAAGGGTTACCATGCATCATTGATGTGTCAAATCAGTATAAAAAAAATGATCACACACTCATAATGTGGAGGAGGATTCCTCTCCATTTCCTAAAAAGAAATGGAGAGTCCATTACCTATCAACGGACGAGATTGAATTCTATCGACATCGAACGGTTCACGATTTATGCATAAAAATAAAGGAGTAATAGAGTATGGAGAGGATAATATTATTAAATGAGTTTGTGAGAGGAAATGGAGAGAAAGGAAATGGAGAGAATCCTAATTGCATAATGTGTTAACATGTTTCGTTAATTTGTTGGAGTACCATTTATCAAATACGTATTTGTGTTTAACATGTTACCATGTGGAATTTTTTGGATTATGAGGGTTAATTAGCAAACTAATTAGAGAATTAGCGGCCATTTTAAACTATTTTGGACCAATGGGTCTACGGTTTTTTTTTTTCCAAGTTTTTATACAAAGCCGCTGAACTTCTTAGCGGCTTACCCTAATTGCACATAAAATTTCACACCCCTCAAATCCAGTTGCTACTGGAGTCTCAAAATTTTAGAAAACTAGTAAGCCGCTGAAACTCTTAGCGGCTTCATCAAGTTTTTTTTTTTTTTTTTAAAAAAGCACTGGCATACAAAGCCGCTATTAATCTTGGCGGCTTCTACTGAATTTTCAGAGCCCAGGTATCCAGTAGCTACTGGAGTCTCAAAATAGCCAACAACCTATGAAGCCGCTGAAGACATTAACGGGTTTCTTGAGTTTTCTGTAATTACCTGAGAAGCCGCTGAATATCTTAGCGGTTTGCCTAGTTACTTCATCAAAAAGACGTGTAAACACCACTGCCCAAACCTGCAAATACAACAAACACAAACTCCATTACATACACACTACAACAAAAACGCGGCATAGTGACGGTCATACCGACGGAAAAAATAAGCCGTCAGAAAACTCGGGATACTAACGGATTTTTGACGGAATTTCCGTCGGTATCAATTACTGACGGATTTCCCGTCACGAGTAATTGGCGCGTTGACAAAGTCAATGGCGCTAAAAAACATGTGACGGAATATCCGTCGATTTCAAAAAAGCGACGGAAATTCCGTCATTGGTCGCCACACCCAACGATTCATGACAAATTTGTATAGCAATTGGGAAAAGCGGCGAAATTCCGTCGAAAAACACAAAACCGACGGAATTTCCGTCACATGTTTTATTTTTGAACACAAAGTGTGACAACTGTCACAATAATTGTCCCGATGACGGAAATTCCGTCAGGATTTTGAAAAAACTGACGGAATTTCCGTCAGTAGTCTAAATTATATGACGTGTAAAATTGATGCATTATTGGTCTGGTAAAGTGCGCCTATGACGGAATTTCCGTCAGTTTTTTAGAAATACTGACCGAATTTCCGTCAGGAATCCTATTTAACTGACGGGATTTCCGTCAGTCCTTCCTTTTATCTCAAACACGGGATCCATTAATATCAGTTTACCAATTTTCCCCCAAAATTACAAATCGCCAAACCCTCCTCTACCACCTTAAAACCCGACACCACCACCACCCTCCTCCACTTCCGGCGCCGCCACCACCACCAACAACACCAGCACGCCGTCGCCATCATTATAAAGTAATTTTTTATGTTTTTCTTCTTTTCTTCTTTTCTCCTTTCTCTTTTTTCCCTTTCCTTTAATTGTTTTTAATTTTTTTTTTCTCCATAGCCTCCCGCCGCCACCTTCTGCTGCCGCCACCCCTGCTGCCGTCACCTTTCCTCTTTCTCATCCTTCTTTTTCATTTTTTTTCTTTGTGGAGCTAATTAGGTATTTGTCTTTAATTTTTTTTTTTGTTTAATTATTTTAATTGAATTAGAATATTAGTTATTGTTTTAATTATTGTTGAATTATTGTTGATGTTGATGCATGTTGACTTAGGATAGAAGCCAATTTTGTTTAAATGTTGATTGTGATGGTTTTAATGTATGCATCTAATTTTTTTGTTAATTAGATTATTGTTAAATTTTGTGAAATGTTAATGTTTTTAAAATGATAATTAGACTAGATATGTAAATTGAAAAATTATTCATGTTAGTTTTTAAAATGATAATTAGACTAGATGATACATAAAATGAAAAATAAATCATGTTAGTTTATGTTAATTGAAAAAGTAGTCATTGTTGTATGTTTTGTTTTTAATATTGTTAAAATTATTGTTCATATTGACGTAGTACCCATTCAAAAATTACTCACTAGGAGTAATTTTTGAATAGTCCCCGTTTTGGGACTGTCTTTGTACGTTTTAAGTCACTTAGGTAGTAAACATGTGCTTGTGATTTGTTAATGAGAAAAGAGTTTGGTGACAATTCCTTTAATGTTCTCTAAATGCATATGTAGAGTAATTATTTATTCTACATTGTGTATTTGGAGAATGGATGGGAATTGCCGCCGAATTTTTTTTCCTCATTAATAAATCACAAGTACATGTTTGCTAGTGACTTGAAACGTACATTGATGGGTTTAGGTTGGAGTGATAAGGACCCAATTCAAAGAAATACAATATTTATATTGGTTAAAATGTTAAATTATTGTGTATTATTCTTGATTTTGATTGTTGTTAGGTTATTTTTTAATGACATATATAAATGTGTAGATACATAATAACATGAAAAGATTAGAACGACAATGGATGTATGAAAGATTAGACGAAAAAAAGAAACCCAATAAAGCATTTGCAGAGGGGGTGGGAAATAGTTTATTAAATTTGCGGAAGGAAGTAGTGAGTACAAGAATTTAGGTGAAATTAGGCGGTGTCCGTGTAAGAAATGCAAAAGCCTAGGTTTTAAAAGGAAAACAGATGTTCAAATTCATCTTTGGTCGTATGGTTTCGCCGATAATTATTATGTACGGACATATCACGGTGAGAAACTACCTAGTACAAATGCTAGTGAGAATCCTTACCGTGAGTTCGTGGAAAATGCATTGCGTGATACTGTTGACCAAATTTTGGAGGATCGACTTAATCCTGATGACCTTAACGATGAAGAAGTGCGTTATGAAACCCCGAACCCCCAAGTTTCTTCGTTCTTTAAAATGTTAGAGCAAGCCGAACAACCGGTGTTTGAGGTAAGTGATATGAGTTTGTTGCAAGCAGCTGCTAGGTTGTTATAACTCAAATGTGAGAACAACATATCTCTTAGATGCGCTAATGGTTTTGTGTCGTTCGTTGGTGATATAATTCCAAAGGAAAATCAAATGGCGCACAATTTTAATGACATTAAAAAAATTCTGAAGGGACTCCAACTTCCCCATTGACGCGGATATGGACCCAATAGAGGAAGTTGTGCTCAACTTAGAGGACCAAGCAGAACCAAGCCCGAGTAATACATTTTTTATGCACAAAAATTGGATGGGCTCAAATAAAAGAAAGGAAATATGTGCGATTGAGGCTCAAGACCCGCGAGAACCTTGATGCCGTGTGGGAACAAGAGGAATGCCGTGTGGGAACAAGTGGAAGAGTCGAAATGTAGCGGCACCAGGGAGGGGGGGGGGGGGAGGGAATCCAATTTTATATTTTTGCATTTTCAACCTAGTTTGAATAAAAGTTGACAAAAAGGTCTAGGTTGTAAGTTCTATGTATTCATTCATCCTAGAACTTACAAACTAGCATTAAATGTTTGCTTGGAGGCCAAGGCTTTTGTCCTATATAAAGGACCTAGCCTCCTCATTTGTAATCCATCAAAGAATTAAAAAAAACCTTTAGAGAGAGAAACTTGTGTTTCAATCTTTTTCAAAGAGTCGATGCTTTCGAGTCTTGCCTTGAACTAAGGACGCGCTCCGCAGTTTAAGTTGAATTACTTGACGCGTTTTCGAGTAATTCCCCATTGTTATCGCTATAGGTCTAGTGATAGCAAATATCCCATTGGTTCGATCTCCTCACAAGAAATCGAAGCAAATATCCTTTCATTCCTGCACAACATAAACACAAAAACAAAACAAAAAAGACTTCCGCTTCGCCCAAAACGCCGCAAGTGACACGATCAGATCGGGTTGCATCTAGTGCATTCGGATCTCCCGCTTCACTTGAATTCATAATTAAATCTTCCGCTCCGTATACGCATCAAGTGGTATCAGAGCTTTGGCTCTTGATCACCCCAAAAAATCAAGATGGTCCTAAGAAGGTCCCAATCAATTAGTAGTTGAATATCCAACGCGATTGGTATTCAAAGGTTAAACTCAACGAGGTAGTTGAGGTTTAATCGATTGGATCTTGAAGGCACGGTTTGAACAAAAAAAAAACACACACACACAAAAAAAGTCACTGTTCACGGTACTGTTCACCATAAAAAAAAAAGGAGTTTCGAAATTTCAAACAACAAACATCAAAAATGAATTTCGACGATCCCAACTTTCTCAAGTATCTTCAAAAGGCTTTAAAGAATTTACAAGAAAACGATCCCAAGTGGATGCCGAGACGAGAACGAGCCGTTGAATAGTTCAAGGTCAGTGAACTACCCGAGTTCACGGGAGGCACGGACCCCGAGGCTTATCTCGAATGGGAAAGACAAATAGATCGGATGTTTGAATTTAAGGATCTCGACGATGAACAATGCTGCAAGTACGCCATCTTAAAATTAAGGAATGGGGCTTCATTATGGTATGAAAGCTTTAAGACCAGGAGAGTTCGAGCCGAGAAAGCAAAGATAACATCATGGCACGTGTTTAAACTCAAATTACGGAAAAGATATGTCCCCATCACACATAGGCTCACGACCTATCGTAAGATCACCGATCTTACCCAAGGAAGGCTAAGTGTCCTAGAATACATCAACGAATTTGAAAATCTAGCCTTGATGGGAGACTTGGTGGAGGATGAGGACATAAGAATGGCGCGGTTCCTACGCGGTATAAACCGCAACATTGCCCACGTTGTTGAATTGCAGAATTACTCAGATTTCGACACATTGTGTAGTATGTGTCTCAAAGTGGAGACACAAGGAAAGACGAAGGTGACGACCACCTATGGTGAGAGTGGCCGGAATTGGAAGAATGAGAACAACTCGAGGACAAGCGCAACGGGAAATACCACCGAACGCAAAACCATTTCCGCCTCCAGTTCTGCCATTAAACCAACCGCCTCAAAGGAAAATAGCTACACACAGATTCGGTGTTTCAAATGCCAAGGGTTTGGGCATTTCAAAAACGCGTGCCCAAATCAACGGACAATCACACTAAGAGAGGCCGTGGAGTGTCGTGACGAGTTGTTTGAAGAAGAAGAAAGAACCGAGGGCATTTTTAATCTAGAAGGAAAAGAGGAAGAGGCGCACGCCGAGAACGCCGAAGATTACATCGCGCCTAGTTATGATTCACTACTACAAATACAGGCTATAACAATGGTCAAAAACCGTTGTTATATAAAAAAGCGGACGTTGTTAAAGCATCCGTTGTAAAAGGTTTCAACAACGGTTGGTTTTCTTAAGGAAACCGTTGTTAAAAATATTAACAACGGTTTTAAGTATAAAAACCCGTTGTGGAAAGTGTGACTCAATTTTGGGGGGAAAGTTATAACAATGGGTTTTAATATAGAAAACCGTTGTTATAACTAAAGACAACGGGTTTTTTTTATAAATAACCGTTGTTGTTTGTTCTTAAAAAATAAAAAAAAAAATTAAATTAAATATTACTAGATGCATGCATAATTACGACCCGTTAGAATTCCGATGCATGCATTATTACTGACATCACTGTGCATATGAACGGACAATATGGAATGAGAAGGGTTAGTAATAAGATTTGAAGCAGCATTGAGAGATATGATGATGATTATGGCACAACTTCCTAACATATATATTAATTAAAAAACAACTCAACCCACACATTGCTTAGTATAAATACATTGCATTATCTCAACTAACATTTCCATTATCTCAATATATACATCTCCAAACCCTAACTGCTAAAACAAACTCTACTTAATCTTTCAAAACAAACTCCAAAAAACTCCAACAAAATGAATGATTTCATCCTTAAGACTCTTACCATGATCGAGAACAACAACAGCTTCATCCGCCGGTTCCTCCATATTGAGGAAAGTTTCAGGACCTACCTTGCGGATGCTCGATCCGCACTGAAGCACGCCAAATAAGATGGCTTGATGGAGCAGCAGCAGTTGCAGCTATATGACGATATAGCAACTGCTGAACGGAACCTCCAAATAGCCAAGGAGGAGAGGACGGATACGATAGAGCAGAATAAGATCCTCTATGAAAATATAAGAATTGCATTTTTATATATGTAATTTTTTTTTAATTTATGTATTTATAAATATATATATATATATATATATATATATATTAATTATGTTTATCTTGCTTCTTCATCTTGCTTCTTCATTGTTTTACTAACTAATTATGCGAACAATACTTAAACAAATAACATAATGGTCGATAAAAACACATACATGCAAAAGAAATAAATTGAAAAAGAAAATAATGACGATGAAACTAACGGTGGATGGCGAGATTTACCTGATAAATACAGAACGTAAGAGACGATGAAATCAACAGTGACGGCGAGAAGATAAAGCGACGATGAGAAAGAGAGAAAGAGAGAAAGAGAAAGTGTGTATTTTGTGTTTGTTTGTCTGTTGTGTTTGTGTTTGTGTATTAAGGGTTGTGTTTTGTGGGCTCAGCAGACTTACTTTTGTGTGGTTTATAGTATGGAAGGTATTGACAACGGTTATTAAACAACAACCGTTGTGAAATATGTTTTAACAACGGTTGTAAAAAACACCCGTTGTCAAATATGTTTTAACAACGGGTTACAAAAGTAACCGTTGTGATTACTTTTCACTAACTTTGCGCCAATTTTGCGCCAAATTATTAACAACGGTTGTGCATGTGTGACCCGTTGTTAAAACTAATAACAACGGTTTTTATAACCATACCCGTTGTAATTGATTTTAGTAAAATTCGCGCCATACATTCTACAACGTCTATTGTGATTTTCGTGAATAATCGTTGTTAAAGGGGCGTTGTAGTTGCCTGGATTTGTAGTAGTGATTGTGCTTTAGTTCTCCGAACCTTGCAAGCCCAATCTTCGCCCAATGAAACGGAGCAACAAAGTCAAATATTTCACACCAAGTGCCAAGTGAAAGACAAATGGTGTAGCCTAATCATTGACGGAGGCAGTTGCACCAACGTCGCCTCGAATGAAATGGTGGAGAAGTTAAAGCTACCCACAACGCCTCACCCAAAGCCCTATGCCCTGCATTGGTTTGATGACGGGAATAAGGTAAAAATCACCAAGCAAGTGAGGGTGGCACTAACCATGGGATCTTACAACGACGACATCCTATGCGATGTTGTACCAATGGATGCCTGTCATGTCCTATTAGGACGACCATGGCTGTATGACCAGGATGTGGTACATCGCGGTCGAAGCAACGAATACGAGTTGGTAAGTAAGGGTAAAAGGATTACCTTAAAACCAATGGCGCCTGGTGAAGTGCGTTCCATGAGTGCCAAGCGTGAAAAGACCGCTAGTATGGCCATGCTTGCTAGTGAGAAAGAAGTGGACGAGGCTATTGTCAATGGCAACCAGGTTTACCTGATGGTGGTCAATGAGACTCCTAGCGATGGAAGCAAGGATGGACGATTAACCTCGCTCTTGGAGGAGTTCAAGGATGTTTTACCCGAGGAACTACCCGCTGGTTTACCACCTATTCGTGGGATCGAACACCAAATCGATCTCCTGCCCGGAGCTCCTTTGCCAAACAAAGTCGCCTATCGGTGCAATCCGATGGAGACTAAGGAGTTACAACGGCAAATCGAGGAGCTAATGGAACGAGGCTATGTGCGCAAGAGCATGAGCCCATGTACCGTCCCTACGCTACTTGTTCCAAAGAAGGATGGAACGTGGCAAATGTGCATCGATAGTCGAGCCGTGAACAACATCACTATCAATTATCGGTTTCCAATTCCGAGACTCAATGATATGCTCGATGAATTACATGGGTCTGAGATCTTCTCTAAAGTTGATTTGAGGAGTGGCTACCACCAAATTCGGATGAGAGAAGGAGACGAGTGGAAAACCGCGTTTAAAACTAAGCATGGATTATACGAGTGGACGGTTATGCCATTCGGCTTGACAAATGCTCCAAGTACCTTTATGCGACTCATGAACGAAATACTCAAGCCTTTCCTAGGCATATTCGTGGTCGTTTATTTGGACGACATTTTGATCTACAGCCGGAGCAAGGATGATCACTTCCAACACCTTTGCAAGGTGTTCAACACACTTCGTGAACAACAACTCTATGGCAAAAAGGAGAAGTGCTCGTTCTTAGTCGAGAGCGTTATCTTTCTTGGCTACAAGGTTTCTAAGAACGGAGTTTCAGTCGATCAATCCAAGATTGAAGCAATCAAGTCATGGCCTATTCCCAAAACTGTAACGGAAGTCCGATCCTTTCACGGACTCGCATCATTCTATCGGAGGTTCATTCGGGATTTTAGCACCATCGCTAGTCCTATCACCGAGTGTACAAAGAAGGGAACTTTTGTATGGACCCCGGCTGCTCAAAAGGCGTAACGATTATCCAAAAACTTTGTGAGGCACCGTTATTGGCACTCCCAGATTTCACCCGACCATTCGAGGTGGAATGTGACGCAAGCGATGTTGGAATTAGAGCCATGCTAGTACAAGGAAAGCGACCCATCGCTTACTTCTCCGAGAAATTGAACGGGGCCAAGCTCAATTACTCGACATACGACAAGGAATTCTATGCGATTGTGAGAGCTCTTTAACATTGGAGTCTATCTTCGGCCGAGTCATTTCATCCTACATTCGGACCACGAATCGTTAAAACACATCAATGGACAATAAAAGTTGAACTCAAGACATGCCAAGTGGGTGGAATTCTTACAATCCTTCCATTTTTCCTCAAGGTACAAAACTGGCAAGAGTAATGTGGTGGCCGACGCTCTCTCACGACGATACACATTATTGACTGTGCTCGATGTCCGATTACTGGGATTTGAGGCATTAAAGGACTCCTACGAGCACGATCCCGACTTTGGGGGAACCTTCGAGCTTTGCAAGACCGGAACTCATGATGAATTCATTATCCAAGATGGCTTCCTCTTCAAAGGTAATAGACTTTGGGTTCCAAAACTTCCAACACGAGAGCTCCTTATTCGAGAAGCCAACGGCGGTGGACTTGGAGGACATTTTGGGGTAAATAAAACCGTGGATATCCTCAAAGAACATTTTTATTGGCCGCAACTGCAAGGAGACATACAAGCGATAGTACGAAAATGTGTCACCTGTCACGTGGCCAAAAGCAAATTCCAACCCGGGTAATACATACCCCTGCCTATCCCATGCCGACCTTGGGAGGATATATCAATGGATTTCATTGTGGCATTACCTCGAACCCAGAGAGGCAAAGATGCGATCATGGTGGTGGTCGACCGATTTTCTAAGATGGCCCATTTTATCGCATGTCACAAGACCGACGACGCCAGCAATGTGGTAGATTTGTACTTTCGAGAAATTATGCGTCTCCATGGAATCCCAAGGACGATCGTTTCCGATCGAGATTCCAAGTTCCTAAGCTAATTCTGAAAACGCTGTGGAAAAAAGTTGGAACCAAGCTCTTGTTCAGCACCTCGCATCATCCTCAGACGGACGGAAAACGGAGGTGACGAATCGCACTCTTGGGACGATACTGCGAAGTCTTGTGAGCAAAACTCAGAAAGATTGGGACTTAAAACTTGCTCACGCCGAGTTCGCATATAACCGCTCCCCAAAGTATGCGACAAAGCACTCTCCATTTGATGTCGTATATGGCATCAATCCGTACTTACCACTAGACCTCATTCCCCTACCCAAGGATGAACTCATTCACAAGGATGCTGAGTCCAAACTAAAATCAATGATCAAGCTGCATGACCAAGTCCGGGCGAGAATCGAGAAAATTAATGAAGTATACAAGCGCAAGGCAAACAAGAACCGCCGACCAAGATCTTTCAGCGAAGGGGACCTCGTGTGGTTACACCTAAGGAAGGACAGGTTTCCGAACAAACGCAAAAACAAACTCATGCCACGTGCGGAAGGTCCTTACAGGGTAATATCAAAGGTAGGCGACAACGCATACAAGATCGAACTACCCGGAGAATACGGAGTGCACGCTACCTTCAACGTCGGGGATCTATCTCCTTATGTCAATGACGATGGAATCAAGGAATTGAGGGTAATTCCTTTTCAAGAGGGAGGAGATGACGCGGATATGGACCCAATAGAGGAAGTTGTGCTCAACTTAGAGGACCAAGCAGAACCAAGCCCGAGTAATACATTTTTTATGCACAAAAATTGGATGGGCTCAAATAAAAGAAAGGAAATATGTGCGATTGAGGCTCAAGACCCGCGAGAACCTTGATGCCGTGTGGGAACAAGAGGAATGCCATGTGGTAATAAGTGGAAGAGCCGAAATGTGGCGGCACCAAGGGGGGTGGGGGGGTGGGGGGGGGGGGGGGAGAATCCAATTTTATATTTTTGCATTTTCAACCTAGTTTGAATAAAAGTTGACAAAAAGGTCTAGGTTGTAAGTTCTAGGATGAGTTCTATGTATTCATTCATCCTAGAACTTACAAACTAGCATTAAATGTTTGCGTGGAGGCCAAGGCTTTTGTCCTATATAAAGGACCTAGCCTCCTCATTTGTAATCCATCAAAGAATTAAGAAAAACCTTTAGAGAGAGAAACTTGTGTTTCAATCTTTTTCAAAGAGTCGATGCTTTCGAGTCTTGCCTTGAACTAAGGACGCACTCCGCAGTTTAAGTTGAATTACTTGACGCGTTTTCGAGTAATTCCCCATTGTTATCGCTATAGGTCTAGTGATAGAAAATATCCCATTGGTTCAATCTCCTCACAAGAAATCGAAGCAAATATCCTTTCATTCCTGCACAACATAAACACAAAAACAAAACAAAAAAGACTTCCGCTTCGCCCAAAACGCCTCAAATGACACGATCAGATCGGGTTGCACCTAGTGCATTTGGATCTCCCGCTTCACTTGAATTCACAATTAAATCTTCCGCTCCGTATACGCATCACCCATGAAACGATTGATGCATGTATCATTGGATGCATGCTTTTCTGGGAGGAAAATTCTAATCTTGAAGAATGTACAAAGTGTCATGCATCTCAGTATAAAGGTAAAAAGAATTCAAGTGGGAGGCGAATTCCATGTAAACCAATAACTTATTTCCCGCTTGCGCCAAAGTTACAACGACTATATGCAACCAAGCACATAGCAGGTGAGATGAGTTGGCACTACAAAAACTCTCGATTAAGAGAAAGGGGAACAATGGCACATCCAAGTGATGGAGAAGCGTGGAAGCATTTCGATAGAGAGCATCCAGATTTTTCAAGTGAACCCCGGAATGTTAGGCTAGGTTTGTGTACGGATGGATTTCAACCTTTTGGGCAGTTTGGGACGAAATACTCTTGTTGGCCCGTGATTGTGACTCCGTACAACTTACCTCCTTGGTTATGAATGAAGAGACAATTTCTGTTCTTATATGTACTAGTTCCCGGTCCTAAGAACCCTAAGTCAAATTTAGATGTTTTCCTCCAACCGTTGATCAAAGAGTTGAAACAACTTTGGGAGACCGGCGTGGACACCTACGATGTCTCTAAGAAACAAAATTTTCAATTAAAGGCTGCATTAATGTGGACGATCAACGATTTCCCGGCATATGGCATGCTTTCTGGTTGGTCCACAAGTGGATATCGTGCCTGTCCTTATTGTCCAGAAAATGATCATAGATCTTTTTGGCTTAAAAATAACAAAAAGGTTTGTTGGTTTGATTGTCACCGTGAGTTCTTAAGACCTGATCATCCTTTCCATGACAATTGTAAGTAATTTCTTAAAAACAGAAAAACTGAGAATCGCATAGCCACTGTAGATACCCAGTATCTGCTGAGACTCCAACAAATACCTGATGATTATCGGACTACAACATGTTTTGGAATCGCAGCGTTTGATCGACAGTTTGTGTACAACTTTACGTCGGAAAACTTAAAACGATTTCGAAAATAAAACATTTCAAAACATTTCAAAAATACCTGGAGTGTTTAATGCACGGCGACGGGGTCGCAATGACACTAACTAGAGTCAAAACCGACACCGGACCAAAAACCGACTCGAAAATTCAAATCCCGACTCTAACAACGAGTCAAACCGAGTCAAACACAAAAACAAAATATCTCAAAGCCTTCTATGCTAAGTTTTCCCGGATTCATGTTGGTCAAGTACCAAACACGTGACTACAAAACCTAGGATAGAACAAATCATGATTGCGTTTGTTGTGAAAGCGACAACACAACTCGAAGACCCGCGGCATGGCTTGCGCCTCTTTGAGCAGCCCAGGTGGCCACGTCGCTCAAAACTCACACAAGCACTCATTCTCCTATAAATACCCCTCAAATGTCGCCCATTTGAGACTTACGCGAGTGTCCGCCCCCTCTTTTCTCCCTTAAAATTCTCGACTCGACTTCTAAAGTCACAATCCGACGCGTATTTACGACCTACCGATCGTAAACACGAGCCTTACACATTTTTTGGTACCGTCATCGTGCATTAAACCACTTGACCTACCACTTCGACCACTACACCATCACTAAACTTTTAAAACACTCTTTTTACTTACCAAAACGGTTTTAAACTGAGTTTTTTCCGATCAAACGAGTTATTACACTTACGTCGGTCACTCGCCATAACCAAACATGTAAGTATGAGGGTGTAAAAATCCTATTTTATTATGTTTTCATTTGTTTCATGACTCTAACATGCTAAAACATGCATAACATAAACCAAAACATGGAATAAACGAGCTAAAACTGATTTTTGGTCTGAGGCAGAAGCCCCTTAGGTCGCCAAATGGCTCGCGCCTAAATGGGGTGCTCAGACCAGGGATCAACCGTGTTTGTTCTCGTCATTTCCTTCAACCCATTTTTCATATTTGTAATCGGTTTTTACCATTTCAAGTATTTTCGAAACCTTTTTGTTTCATTTCACATGTTTTAACCATAAAACATTTTTCACCCTTGGTTCTTCATACCATGACGGTTAAATCCGTGTTTCGGTGATAATATTTGGTTAATGACATTTAGAAGGTATTTTAAAGCCTTTATTTCATTTCTTCACATTTTTCAAACAAACATATTAGTCACCAACACAAAATCATCCTTGGTTCTACATACCATGCCGGATTTTAACCCGGGTACGATGACGAGTATCGACTAATTACATTCGAAATGGACTTAAAACAATTAGTCCACAATCATTTGTCAAAACTATTCATGTCAAGTTTGTCAAATCGAACCCGACATCGAATATTATCAAATAATGATGATTATTCGGATCTAGTTCTTCAAATCAACAAATGCGGTCTAAACGACCCTTTCAAAGTCAAACCGGGTTCAAACACCCATTTTCAACACGTTTATAACGTTTTCTAAATAGTCAGAACACGGCATACAACCGTTGGCTAACCCGCGCCTCAAGCAGGCTCCTCATTTCTCACTTTCAAAACCAGAGGGAGGCCCCTTACACCGCCGGCTGGCTCGCGCCTCTTATAGCCGTCTGGTACAGGGCCTGTTTCCTTCCAGCATTAGTCTAGGACGATCCCGACTCCGGTTAACCCGGATATAGGATGGATCAGATGACTATTCAATTATTCAAAACCATATTTGCAAAATGCCTTACTAAGATAAATGGATCATGTTATGCACCCTAAACCTAATACGGTAAATGGATGTTTAATTTCCGGCTTGCATGCAAATCAACCATTAATCCAACTCGACATCTTATACTTGATATTTGGATTAAATCAACCGACTTAGAAAGCTCTCACATGTTAGGTTTAAATTATTGGATGCGCATTCATGCATTTTAACCGTTTTATCAATTTTTGCATTCAACCAACCAAGATCGATCAGTAGAGGCCGCTAAACGCTGGCGGGATTGGGTGTCTGATTAAAGGGCTTCCCAATACGTACCTTCACCTCTTACTCAGAAACTTTGGATAGTGGACGACCTTACCCAGGGCGTACGAGAGTCATTCTAGAGATAGGATGCTAAAGAGGGACGATTTCCTTATCTTTAGTACCTATGTCAAACGCTGCTTTGTGCTTCGATTTGACCGAGGTATAAAGTGGAATTCGAACGGGTTCCATGCATCCCACAAATGCTTGGTGGCAACTCCGAACATCTCTAATCTTTTCGAGACCCTTACCGAGACGAAACCGACCGATCTAAAACGATCCGGTCGAAGGCATTTTTACGCCGCCGAGCGTGGCTTTCAAAAGACCGCTATACGTCCGCATATTGGCTAGGCGTGTAGGTGGGCCATGTCCACAGATTGGTGACTCTGCTGGGGAGAACTAGGACACTTACGTCTTTGTGATCCCTGGATGGTGAGACTCGAACGAGGTCTTGGTTGGAATGCATTAATTGATATTACGGTCACGGTCGGGTTCCTTGTCCGGGCCCACAACCTAACCCTTTTCGACCAATTGGCTCGTCCCGTCGGTGTGAGTTTTCTCATCCCCGCGTTTCGAATCCCGATTGAGTCAAGCATACCATTGACGTTACACATTTCTGTTTCGTCAAAGAGCTTTCATCACTTTCGAGCAGGAGGCTAGGGCACCCTCCTTACACATTTTGTTTGGATTGGTATCCCTCTCGCAAATCGGGGTTTGATTGCTTGGTGTGTAACCCACCCTTCTAAGCCAAAACCCGTGTCAACATGATGCATAATATAATGGACTGTGAGTGCTTATGTGCTATCTGATCATAAGTCCTTCCGTGTCATTTTCAAACTTTCAAAAACACTCTTTTTGCGCCGTTATAATGGCCATTTCAAAACTCGGTCTTTCGCCGACCGATGCACGCCTTTCTAGGCCGTCGTAATGACGATTTTCAAACCCGGTTTTGTATAACCATTTTAACACGCCTTTCTAGGCCGTCGTAATGACGATTTTCAAACCCGGTTTTGTATAACCATTTCAAAACGCCTTCCTAGGCTGTCGTAATGACGATTTTCAAACCCGGTTTTGTATAACCATTTCAACACGCGTTTCTAGGTCGTCGTAATGACGATTTTCAAACCCGGTTTTGTATAAACCATTTCAACACGCCTTCCTAGGGCGTCGTAATGACGATTTTCAAACCCGGTTTTGTATAACCATTTCAACACGCCTTTCTAGGCCGTCGTAATGAGGATTTTCAAACCCGGTTTTGTATAACCATTTCAACACGCCTTTCTAGGCCGTCATAATGATGATTTTCAAACCCGGTTTTGTATAAACCATTTCAACACGCCTTTCTAGGCCGTCGTAATGACGATTTTCAAACCCGGTTTTGTATAAACCATTTCAACACGCCTTTCTAGGCCGTCGTAATGACGATTTTCAAACCCGGTTTTGTATAACCATTTCAACACGCCTTTCTAGGCCGTCATAATGACGATTTTCAAACCCGGTTTTGTATAACCATTTCAAATCACCTTTTCACGCCGTTATAATCGCCGCATCTAGACACGGATTTTAACCCGTTTGGCGCCGACAATGACTCTTTCAAAACCCGAGAAAAGCACACACCCTTTTCTCGAGACACTTTCGAGATCCCGAGGACCATGCACCGTCCCCGAGACCTTTTCAAACATTTCAAAATTCGATTTTCAAAACATACAATTTTGAATTTCAAAACCATCTTGGGAAACAATGCACTGTCTTCCGAGCCGACTCAAACTCAAACCGTCTTCTGCAAATAAACTTAAGACAACCCTTTTTAACTGATCGACTTGCGGAGATTTCTATCTTCGGAAGCCGCCCATTAAAGCGACAAATGAATCTTTTTGAAAATTTCTATTTTCGAAAACTTAAGTCCACCATTCCAATTCCGCCCCGTGTCTATCGAGTTAAAGCAAACGTACTTATGGGTCTTTACTTATGAGTCGTCTCACCACGAGACCCGTCCAATGGCGTCGCGCCGTCATGATTGGACTAGTGTCAAAGGTTCGGTCAAACACCGTCACGTCATAAATCGATTCAACACCGAGGGACCACACACGGTCACCCCGTCTTATTGAGTCGATCTTTGTCTCGTCCTTTGTGTTGTCTGCGTTCAGTCTTGGAACCGTGTCGGATTGAGTTGTAATGTGACCCATTTTTCTGCCTCAGAGCCATGGCCCCGTCTTCAACTTCGTATGTCAACCACAACAATAATGATAACAACAGAGATGTCACAACTGATCAGCTAGCCAGCCTGCTTACCGCTCTTAAGGTCACCCTGGATCGCGTCGAGACCCGTATCGACGCCCTCGAGAACAAGGAAATTGGGGAACATAATACCCCACCTCTGATTGAAACTGAGAAGAGGCTGAAACTCTTGGAAGAGCAGCTCCTAGCCCGGGGCAACAATATCCACCTTGAAAATAACCGAAGGTTCGAACCTGTTGGGGACCAGTTACCTGACAACTTCACCCTGACCGATGTGCCTAAGTTCAAGGGAGTGGAGGACCCACTCAACCACATCCGTGCTTTCAAAGACTACATGGCCATTAAGGGGGTCAAACAGGAGCTCTTTACCCGGATCTTCCCATCCTCTCTGGAGCCGATTCCTCGCCAATGGTACTACTCCTTGGATCCGAAAAACTTTACCACTTGGGATGAGATCGCAGTTGAGTTTGCCAAACAGTATGCCGACAATGTCGAAATCCAGGCCAACACCCGTACTCTCGAGGTGCTAACCCAAAACGACAAGGAAGGGTTCACTGAGTTCCTAACCCGTTGGAGGAGAGTGAGTACTCAGCTGGTCAGTAAGCCGAGTGAGTCAACTCTGGTGGAAAGCCCCCAGAGAGTGTTCACCAACATAGGGTCGACTTATGCAAGTGCCTTGAAAAGGCTCATGGACCAAGGGAAGCTACAACCGATCAGACCCACCCCGGATCCGACCGATGCCAAGAAGTCCCGATTTTGGAACCCCAACGCCTACTGCCAGTATCATCGAGGGAAAGGGCATGATACCGAAAATTGCTTCAAACTCAAGCACCTCATTCAGGACATGATTGAGAAAGGAGATTTGCCATACCCCCACCAACTAAACCGAACAACAAGACGAATCCCCTGGGAATTCACGCCATCTCTGACGATGAGCCGACCCTAGATTGCTCTCATCTCATCTCGCCAATTGACGACGAGGTGAACGTTCTGGAAAAAGATCCTTCGGACGGAGTGTTCGTGTTCAGTGCTGCCACCATGCTCACTATATTTCAGCAAGTCGAAGAGGCCGTAGCCAGCTTCTCTGAGAGAATCACCCGACTCGACGACGCCTACCGTCGACTCATCTTCAATCCCCCAACACCGCGTCCAAGGGAGAATTCCCCAAGAATTCAAAACTACCCACCCCAGGACGGATTGCTCCCGCGACCATTCTGGCATAGACCTCACAAGAGCTACCCTCAAAATAACTACCCTCAAAATAATTACCCTCAAAATAACTACCCCCATAAAAATCGCCCTCACAAAAATATTCCCCACAAGAATTACCCACCGAGGAATACCCCTCCAAGGTATCCTCGAGACCCTGAAATTAACGGCATATGGCGGGATGATGTTGAGGATGTATATATCATCCCGGGGAAGGAAAAGCGGACGAAGGAAATCGGACATCTCACCCGATCCGGACGTCCCTATCAGAATCCGAACAACCCAGCGGTCGTTGCAAAAACGAATGACCAAATCGTCCTGGAAGCGGACACTCAACCAAAGGCTCCCGAGAACTCAATCCTGAGACAACTCCAGAAGGAAAAGGCCGAAATCTCAATTTAGCAACTGATCGCAACGTCTTTTGAGCACCGATAGGCCTTACTGCAGGCCTTGGGGAAATTAATCGTGCCCTCCACCTCTTCCCCATAAGAAATAGTGGCACACATGACGAGAGACGCCCCTGATCTGAGTAACCCGGTCGTCTTCTCCGACGAGGATATCCCCCTATTCGGAGCCAATCATAACCTGGCTCTGTACATCACCGTACAATGCCTCCAGAAAAATATACCAATGGTCCTCGTGGATGACGGTTCCGCCGTGAATGTCATTCCTCTCAAAACTACCCACAGGCTGGGTATCAAGGAATCTGATTTAATCCCAACGAATCAAGGAGTACGCGCCTACGACGGCACTCGTCGCAAGGTCGCTGGGCTAGTCACTTAACCGTCGCAACCGGGCCACTGGAAACGCAAACCAGTTTTCTAGTGGTCGACATCGACGCGTCCTTCAACATGCTCTTGGGACGTCCCTGGATTCACGCCGTCAAGGCGGTCACATCAACGCTCCACCAAAAGATCAGGGTCCCCTTCAACGGGAAAACGATCACGATCCCCGCTTCCCCAATCAAAGCAGTTATGAGAAGGGGGATAGCCTCCCAAGCCATTGAGGAGGACGGCAATGAAATGTGGGGTTTCCAAGCCGTGAACGGCATAACTGATGAATCGGCGACCTCTGAGTGTGACCCGTTCACCAACCTCACGGTCAACCGTATTATGATGCGCCAGGGTTACTTCCTGGGTTTGCCGCTCAATCCACTAAAGGACCCATTGCCTCCCTTGAAACAGGCTGAGGTCCCCAGCATTCCCTTTGGGCTGGGATACGAACCTACTGACAAAGATATCCAGGAGATGAACCTCCTAGTCCGAAAACGCAAGAAGCACGGAGTCATCCTCTATCCATACCACATGACTCTCAACGGATACTTTGTCCCCGAGGGAGAGTCTGAACTCTACCACGGCTTTCCAGAGCCGATCTATGACTCTGTGGCAAAGGCTAGATACCCGGGAGTGGAAGTCTTCCAGGATTTCTACTTTATCCCTGACAACATCGAAGCTGCATCAACTGAGTCCAAGCCGTCACCATGCCTTGACGGACAAGCTATCACACTCCTATTTGGGGAAGATAACGTCAAGCACCTCGTCTATGAGGACATTATCAACATCGCCCTGAAAGACAACCAGTTTGATCCAACCGCCTTGATCTCCGATATTGACCCGGAGAAAGCTACCCAGGGCTGGAGGAAAACCATCAAATGGACCGATCGCCAAGGCCGCATTCTCAAGATAACAACTGGAGAAGGCCCTATGTTCAAGGAGGGAAGTGAGGAAGAGTCTGAGTCTGAGTCGGAGTCAGAGTCTGTCATAGCTCCTAACACTCCGGATGTCCCAGTCAAGGTCCCCTTCCCACTGTTTTATCACAAAGTCGTGGCTGATTCAGAGGCTGAGTCTGCTAGGGTCACCCTCATTCCCATGAAAGGTGACAACCTGGAGCCTGTTCCAGGGGCCACTTCCTCTATTGTGTCGTCTCTGACTGACCACGAGATGTCTGTCCTTTCCGAGCTTTTCGCTCGTGTCAACTTAATGAACGCAAAGTTTGCTTATGACTCGTCTCAATTTAACTGCAATGCAATTCTGAACGACTATGAGGAATTTGACTTGAGTGACTACCCACCTCACTTAGCCAAAGAACTTGACAAACGGGAAACCAGAACCACCATCATTGAGGAAACCGAACCTATTAACGTAGGAACCGACAATACACCTCAAGAACTTAGGATATGGACAACCCTGGACCCCTCGGAAAGACAACAGTTCATTGACTTCCTCCACGAATACAAGGACGTGTTCGCCTAGTCTTACAGAGATATGCCTGGGATTGACAGAGAAATTGCAGAACACCGAATACCCATTAAACCCGGAGCTAAACCTGTGAAACAGAAGCTACGCCGGATGCGTCCTGAATGGGCCCTAAAAATCAAGGAAGAGGTGGACAAACAGTTTAAGGCTGGGTTCATCAAAGTTTCCGAATACTCGGATTGGGTGGCCAACATTGCGCCGATACCAAAGAAAGACGGAAGAATTCGGGTTTGCGTCGACTTCAGGGATCTGAACAAGGCGAGTCCAAAGGACGACTTCCCTTTGCCACATGTTGACATTCTGGTGGACAACACTGCCGAACATGCTCTCCTATCATTCATGCACGGGTATGCCGGGTACAACCAGATTAAGATGGCTGAGGAAGACATGCACAAGACTGCGTTCACTACACAGTGGGGTACATATTGCTACACGGTCATGCCTTTCGGCCTCATCAACGCCGGAGCGACCTATCAAAGAACCGCTACCACTCTCCTACATGATATGATGCACAAGGAGGTAGAGGTATATGTCGATGACATGATCGTCAAATCAAAAGAACGGGACGGCCACATCAATGCCCTTCCAAAATTCTTCGCTCGTCTGCGAAAATATAACATGAGACTAAATCCTCAGAAGTGTGCATTCGGGGTCACCTCCGGAAAACTCTTGGGACATGTCGTCAGCAAGAGGGGCATTGAGATTGATCCAACCAAAATCAAAGCCCTTCAACAAATGCCTCGGCCTAAGAACGAGAAGGAGATTCGGGGATTTCTCGGTCAGGTCCAATACATCAGCCGGTTCATTGCCAAGCTTACTATGATTTGCGAACCGATATTCAAGAAGCTTCGTGCCTCCGATCACACCGATTGGGACGACGACTGCCAGAAGGCGTTCGACAGGATAAAGGAGATCCTATCTAAACCTCCTGTCCTCATGCCACCTCAACCGGGGATTCCTCTATCCCTATACCTGACTGTTACCAACACAGCCATGGGAGCAATGCTAGCACAAACAGTTGGCAATGAAGAGCGAGCCATCTACTACATCAGCAAAAAGTTCATTGAGTACGAGACGAGGTATACCCAACTGGAAAAGACGTGCCTTGCCCTAGTATGGTCAACAAAGAAGCTGCAACATTACATGTGATACGTGCATATTCTATACACTTTATCTGTGGTTTTGGCACGTATTTCCATGCATAATTGTTAGCTTAAGGCTACTATTTCTCCCGAAACGGTTTACTTTGCAATTTCTATGATTTATTGTAGGAATGAATGGAAGTAAGCTAAATCAAGCCTAATTCGTCCTCCGGAGGCAACTTCAAGGAAGCCCAGAAGAAGGAGATTCGTACTCACTCACCTCGGGATGCGTGCATTGGAGTGAGGAGCTATTTTTGAAGAAAAGAAGTGTTTCTGCACAGCACCATCAGTCGATCGACTATGCTTTGTAAAGTCGATCGACCACCAAGCTCATCGACGCTCATGCTCGCATTTACCAGTCGATCGACCATGCTGACCGGTCGATCGACCAGTCTTCGAGCTGAGAATTATTTTCTTCGTGTTAGACTTTTAAAAGCCCAACTTGTAATTAATTTTTGGTATCTCTTTATCAGTAGAACGCAACAACTTTTAGGTTATGCTTTTCATTATTGAAGAACTCAGTTTTTAGATCTAGCTTTGCAGACGGAAACCCTCGATTTCGATACTTTGTTCTTGAATTCAATTAGTAAGTTTTTATGCAATTCCTCTCTTCTTTTAATTCTTGTTATTTCAATTCTTGTTTTATCAATTTAATTCCAGAAATTCATCTCTTGTCCTTTATCTTTTATTTAAATTCAATCATGTCAATCTTATTCTTTGTTATCAATTTAGAAATTGTTTTAGTTTTAGTCATGCGTAGCTAATTATTTTGATTGGGAATGAGGTGAACCATGGCATAAATTAGGATTGTTTGTTAGCATGAATTCTACTATTTAGATTTTGTCGTCTGTTGATATGCCTTTTTGCTAGATTGAAAGATTAGTAATTAGAACTATCATTAGATTGGAATTTCTCTTGAGTGAAAGCTTTGAGAAATTTCGGGGAATTAGAAGACCGCAAGGTTAATTTGAGCATAGATCGAAAGGCTTGCTTATACCCCTGAGACCGTATTATAGGATTTCTGTTACCTCATTGTCCTGACCATTGCCATGGTGAACCGAATTTCCCGATCCCCTTTTTATCTTGTTGAGAAATTTCATTTTAGCATTTAGTCAATTTAGTCAACCAATCTCAAAACCCCCCAATTAATTGTTACTTTTATAGACTGAAAAATAGCAAACAAAATCAACCTTGTCTCTCTGTGGTTCGACCCTTACTATCACTAGCTATAGTTTTAGTTTGGAATTATAAATTTAATTTTGATACAAAACGACGGTATCAAATTTTGAGGCGCCGTTGTCGGGAGACGGTGTAATTCTGTTTGCTTTATTTTAGTTTATTTTTCTTGTCTCAAGGAACTTTTGTTCCTTGAGACCGTTGCTTACCTTTGCTTCTAGTTTTGCTTTTGCACAGTTAGATGACAGGTTTTTGAGAGGAAGACTTGAGTACTCTCATTTTGGCAATTATGGCTACAATATATGATAATCTACAGCCAAAGGAACACCATCTTCCAAAGGGGCATCAGTTACCTACCCCTACTATGGGTAACTTCGAATTTCGTTCCTCTTATATCGATTTAATGGAGCGAAATCAGTTTGCTGGTCTACCAGATGAGGACCCCTTGAAGCATATGGAGATTTTCACAGACTACTGCTATTCCATACCTATACCAGCTGGGGTGACTCAGGATGAAGTAAAGGGGTTGATGTTCTTATACTCCTTGAAGGATTCGGCGCGAGATTGGTACCGCTACCTTAATAGGGTAGCAACTGGAGTCACTGACTGGACATCTCTAGCATTTGCCTTCTACAAGAAGTACTTCCCACTTTCAAAGACTGACGCCTTGAGAAGTAAAATCACAAGTTTCCAGCAAGGAGCTGATGAAGGTTTTTGTGAAGCATGGGGACGTTTCAAAAGTTTGGTCCGAGCTATCCCTCACCATGGTTTCCAGCAATGGTATCTTTGCAACCTATTTTATAATGCTCTATATGATGATTACAAGGTCATCCTGGATGCAGCTGCTAATGGTAGGTTCCAAAACAATACCGGTCAAAGTAAATGTTGGAACACTATTGAGGAGATGGCAGTCCATAGAGCTGAGTTTGGAAGTTCACGTGGAAACTCACAAAAGCAAAGTGATGAAATGAGTGCCGTTGTGACACTTATAACTTCTATTACTGCCCGTCTCGAGAAGCTCGAGATCTCTGAAGCTTCCAAGGAGAAATTTGAAATACCTGTTCAAAACTCAGATGAGACCGAGAAGTTGAGAGAAATGGTCCAACTCCTTTTGGTTCAAGTGGCGAATATGGAAGCAGCCGGGATTGAGTCCTCAAGGAATTTTGTGAAGCAATTGGAGAATATAGAGGCTAAGCAAGTTGCTAATTCTTCAAGCAAATGTGAAGGGCCGATTGAAACCATTAATGCCATTAATCTCAGAAGTGGCCTCTCTTATGAAAGTCCCGACAAGCCAACGGAAGACTCGGGAAATGATGAAGAAGCTCGTTTAAATTCTGGTGCAAAACGAGCACAATTGCCGATTTTTCCGTCGATCGACCAACATTGTCAGTCGATCGACCGAAGCGTCAGATAAAATAGTTTCTGATCAAAAACTATTCACACCTAGCACAGTCAGTCGATCGACCAACATTGTCAGTCGATCGACTGGATCACCTGACGAAATCAATTCTGAACAGGAACTGTTCACGCCCAGCCAAGTTGGTCGATTGACCACTCATATCAGTCGATCGACTGGAACTCCAGAGCAGGATGCAAATCCGTCAACTAGTTTGCATGATTCTTCACTCATTGATGATTTGACGGGGGTTTTAAACTTACGGAAGCCGAAGGTTACTGATCCTACGGCCAGTGTTGCAGTCCCGTATCCGGAGCGTTTGAAGGCTACTAAGCTGGAGCATAAGTTTGGTAAGTTTCTGGAGATGGTCCAGAATCTCGAGGTAACGGTTCCTTTCACTGATCTAATTACCCAGGTACCCTCTTACGCTAAATTCATGAAAGATATTTTAAATCGTAAGAGAAATTTTCGTGATGATGGTAATGTTGCTTTTGTGGAAGAGTGTAATGCTCTTTCGCAAATTAATGTGCCACCTAAATTAAAGGACCCGGGTAGTTTTTCAATTCCTTGCACTATAGGTAACCACGTAATTGGAAAGGCCCTTTGTGACTTAGGCGCCAGTGTCAGTGTCATGCCCTATTCTGCTTTTGAAAGGTTAAATATTGGTAGACTTAAGGTGACCGATATTACCGTTCAAATGGCAAATAGATCGACTCAGAGACCTATAGGTGTTCTAGAGGATGTACCCGTTCGAGTGGGTAAGTTTTTTATTCCTGTCGATTTCGTTGTTTTGGACATTGCAGAGGACAGTCAGATATCTATTATTTTAGGCAGACCATTTTTACATACAGCTGGGACTGTAATAGATGTCAAACGTGGAACCATCACCTTAGAGGTAGGGGATGACACCATTGAGTTCAGTCTTGCTCACAAGGCGACTGAACCTGCTGATGAGGATACGTGTTATTCCATTGATATTGTTGACAGGGCTGTTACTTGTAATTGGAGGGAATCCTTAGCCAAGGATCCCTTAGCTGATCTAACCCGTTTAGGTGAGTGTGCAGGTAATACAGTGGAGAATGCTGAGGAGCCAGATGCTTTGGTAGCCTCAATGGAGAGCTACGAGCTCAATGAGGAAGAAGATGAGGTGCTCTTGAGCTTGGCCAACGAGAACTTGGTCAACACTTGCTACACCATTGAAGCTGATTCTGTCTATGCTGTAGAGGTAAAGGTGCCGGAGCGTAAGCCACTTCCTCCTAATCTTAAGTATGTTTTTCTAGATGATACGGAGCAGTACCCAACTATTGTTAGCTCTAAGCTTAATGATGACCAGCTGTCTGCTTTGATGTGTGTGCTTAAAAAAAACAGGAAGGCTTTGGGTTACTCTTTGGATGACATTAAGGGCATCGCCACGATGTTTGTATGCACATGATAGAGCTGGGGAAGGCCACAAGCCTTACGCATGGGTCAACGCAAGTTGAACCCGAAGATGCGAGGAAGTTGTTATGGCCGAGGTGATGAAACTACTCGATGCGGTATTATTTATACGATTGGCAACTCCAAGTGGGTTAGCCCAGTTCAGGTAGTCCCGAAGAAAGGAGGGACTACCGTGGTTAAAAATGATAAAAACGAATTAATACCAACTCGAGTACACTACAACAAATCCCTTACATTCCCGACGCTTCATGGTCGACACTTTTAAAGGCGTCGACCCATTTCCCTCCTCATAAATCATTTTAGTAATTTAATAATAATTTTTAATTAAAAAAAACGCAAACTCAGCAAGAATATTTCATTCTCGCGCTTGCTTCTTAGCTCGTATACCGCCATTCACCTTATTACCCTACAATTATTTTTCCCCAAAACCGCCTAAATCCTAATTCATCTCCTCAATTTTTCCCCCAAAAAATTCATTTCAAACCCTAATTCAATTGCAGACCTACTATTCTCCCCCAATTTTTGTAATCAATTAATTAATCAAATTCAGTTACTATTCGGTTGTCGTATATTCTTCATATCTCGCAATTGCTAATCGATCGATCGGATTCTCATTGATGATCATCGTCATCACCGAATAGGTACGTAATGAATCAATTTATTATTGCTTTCAATTGTTGTTTTATCGTCATCGCAGGTCTTTGTGTATTGCTCATCCTTGTTGTCAGGTTATCATATATTACGGGGTTTATCAATTTGTATTCTTTGGAATATGAGATGCCTACTAATTTAGGGGATTTTTGATAAGCAAAGTAGCAAACTGTCCCCTGCCTAGTAACATATTTTGTGAACAGGTTTTAGTTTGGGCTTATGAAAATTTCTTTCATGGAGGAATTCTCCAAAGTTACTAGTGTTTATTAGTAGGGTTATCTTACAATTTGGGAAGTTTGCACTTGGACGTGCGAGTGGAAAAAATGGTGGGGAAATATGGATTTATGAGAGTATTCCCTTATCCTTGTTTTCTTTGTGTACTTTTCATCGTTGTTTCATATTAAGAACGATGATATCGAACACGGTTAGTCGGGTTTATAATTGAAAATCAGATTACGATATTATATTCTTCGAGTACCATAGAGAAGCCCTAGTTGACGTTTACTACTTCACCCAAATACCCATATTCATCAGATATGAAAAATTACTTACTTTTTCATGGAGCTTTATTGTTGAATGTTTGAGTATTTTTCTCTTCTGTTGAGAGCCTTATGAATTGTAGCATTCAAAGTGCATAAGGTTAGTCTTTATTATAGGGTTGGTTAGTATTTTATCAGTTTGCGCCTTTGTCAATAAGAAATCATTTATTTTAGAGGAGGTGAAATTGGTTTTGTTACCAATTTGCATGAATCTGCTAATGGAAAAGCCCCTCAAGTTTTTGCCAAACAGCCCGATGCATCTAAAAAAATGGGGGAACAAGCACAAGAAGGACCATCTGATGTCGTGTGGAAAAATCCTCCTACTAACTCGTCCCGGGTTTTGACACTGAAATCCACTAGTAGTGTAAAGCCTGCATTGTCACTTTCTCAACCCGCTCGGCATCCGCTACCATCTGAACTTGTTGGCAGAACTAATAATGGGTCTAATACTGTTGAGTCATCGGTGGAGCGTGAAGAAGAAGTTTTGAATCAGCAAGATGCTAATCAAACTGGTTTAAAAACTTTCAAACCGAAACGTCGTAGTGTGGTACCCGATTGGCCTGATAATGTAGAATTTGACGAAAGTGAGGAGGTTCTAAGTATGGGTAAGTTTTCTATTATGTTTGATATTTTTTATGACTTGATACCGTACTTTAGGTACCATCTTCTCAAAATAAACTGGGTAACCTACTAACCTGATACCTGATTAATAGGTCATTGCCCTTTTCAATTTATTATTTTTTCCATCATTGTCACTTACTTCCTTCGTCTTCATCCTCTACCTTAAACTCTATTCCTTCCCTACTTAATTTAAAATTAACTTGACTGACTTTTCAACACCATCTTCATCTTACTTGCCTTTTTCAATTTAATTTTTTTATAGCTCATTAACCCAGTTCAATACTTCCTTCATCTTCATCTTAAACATCATCAAACGCCTTCTTTAAACGCCACATCATCTTTAACCTATGATAACAGTTTAAATTTTGGACGCGGCTATTTTAGGAAGAGATTATCAATTGTACGGTTTTTGTGTGTCGTTCAATTACAGTGGAGTTTTCTGTATCAAACCATGTATCAAACCAGGTTTGAGCTAAGCCGCGCCTTCATTTCTTTGTTTTTGTATCTTTTGATTTTATGATTCAGCACAAAGTAAAAGAAGCTTGTTTTTTTTTTATTATTCATTTAACTACATGTGTTTTGGCAGATGGAGAAGGAAATATAAAAAAGGTCAACGATATAATTCAACCGCATGATGTATGGTGTGCTAAAGTGAGGTATTGTGTCACTTTTAATGAATTTCATCAACCCCTCAAGAAGGGAGGACACATCCTTGTTAGATTCATTGGTGATATGGCTCGGAAGGAAAGATTTTGTCCAATTAGAGATCCAAATTGGCACCATGTGCCTGAGAAGTTCAAAATTGATATCGTTAAGTGTATTCGGGTATGGTGTTGATAACTTGAATGCATTTTTGAAACTAATTTAGACAATTGTGATAGTTTAATCAAGTGATGATTTATTGTTTAGATTAGCAGTTTTTTTTTCTTTTTTCAGGAGCATTTTGTTCTTCCCGAGGGCGATGGCTATGACAAAGGTATTCTGAAGCGTATAGGGAAGAGTGTGAGACAATATAGACATGACTTGAAGAAGTATTTTTTTAAACCCACGACAAAAACTAAAGAAGAAATTTATCAATCTGCACCAGATGGAATCCCTCTTGATAGTTGGATTCATTTAGTGAATTATTGGTATTCTGACAAGGGAAAGGTATTTGTCCAAATATTAAATAGTTGCTTTCATTATATTCACTAATTTTCATTATGCCATTGCCACTTTCAATATGTTTTCTTAACACACCGTGCAAAAGTGCATTCAAAGAAAAGATGTACCGCTTAGTACCAACAAAATCACTTTACCCACAACTACTGGCCAGTTTCTCCAGCCTTTGACATAGAGTGCATCTACTCACAATGACTACTTCTATTTTAATTAAGCTATACAAGATCCCTCAAGACAGAAAACCTCATACAAGTGACTAGTAGCCTGATTCCCCAGGCACCATTCCATTCATCTGCTTGAGGATCGTTGTTACCAGGTTTTACCCATCCCACACTTCGGTATTTATAGCCATGTGATTTGATCATCTATTTGCATTTATATTTTTGGAACTATGCTTACTAGTTAAGTAGGCGCCTCTTATCTTTTTCTATAGTTCATTTACGATATGTCAACATGCTTATATATTGAATGTAACAGTGATGGTGTTTGTGGTAATTATCGTCTTCTTTTCCTGCCGTACTCCCTTCCATTACCATCCACTAACTCCACATTAACTAATTTTGACTATTGTTTACCCTGGTAACAACGATCCTCCAGCCCTGGCTCTGGTTGATCTAAACTAGAATATGCTCGTTGGCTTTTTTCTCAGATCTATCTCTAGCCATTACCGAACAAGATATGTTTACTCGTTTCATGCATCCGGTCTGTTTTATTTTATTTAATGCAGAAACTTGCTGAATATGGAAAAGAGGCACATGCATCGCAAAATCATGCTCACACCACTGGGTCAAGAAGCTATGCAAACATACGGGCGGACTTTGTAAAAATTCTATCTTTTATCGATGATTATACTACAATCTTTACATTTACTCTTAATGGATTAGAATTAAATACAAGCTTAATTAGGTAGAAGCTAAGTAATTATGTGATGATGACTAACAGGAAGAAAAGAACAAAAGAGAACCAACTGAATTGGAGGTTTTCAAGCAAACTCATAAGAGGAAAGATGGCTCCTATGTAAAAGATACAGTAACGGAAGAATTTGTGGTACACATTTATAAAAGAAGTTTGATGTACTCTAAATTTAATTGTAAATTAACACATAATATGATTTTCTGAGATTTTTTTATGTGTACAGTTGGATGCTGATACTTATATTCAATCTGAACTTGCGACTAATCCTACCAAGCCCAAAGTACAAATTCAAAATGAAGCATTCAGCAAACTAATGTATGTAGAAGATATTCCTAAACGCCCTTTAGGCTATGGGTTTGGTGTGAAAGGAAGTGATGTATTTGGGGTCCACGGTATCTTAAGGAAAGAGGCTTTTAAATTGGGAGATAGTAGTTCTTTAGCTTTGCAGAATATGGAAAAGATACAAAATAGGGAAAAGATGCAAAATATGGAAAAAGCTATTGTAAATTTAACTAAGGAAAAAAAAGAGCTACAAACCAAGTTGAATGAGACCATTATCATCTTGTCTAAAATCTTAGAAGGTATGAGTTCTGGAATGCCGTCGCCCGAGATAGCTCAACTTGCAAAATCAACCTTAAACTCCCAGGTATTTTTATATTCTCTTTAATAAGATGCTTCGTATGTTGGAATTCATTCATATTACTTGTGTGGATGCTCTCTTGTTTCTACGATTAGGAGTGTAAAAATAATACCGTAGATTCTGCTCGCGAGGAAATGGTAAGTTAATTTAAGTGGAGCCGTTGAAGTATATGTCGTAGGCTTCCGCTATGTAGAACATGTGCTGAACCATTAAATGTATAGTTATTTATAGTGCATGGTGGTATGAGAAACGGATTGTCTACGGTTGACGGGGAAATGTACTTCTTGGTGCGTCATGACCCGACCAGGTAAAGAAAATAGGCTTTACTGGGTAGGTTAGACACGGGTAGTATGTGACTATTGTGGAGTTCGGCTGAGCTGGGAACAGTAGCACGAGGCTTTTATTATCTTCTTGCGTCCATGGATGTCGTTGCTTCTTGTTAATAATGGGAATGTTTTGATGTAATTAATTGCTAAACATAATATAGTTAAATAGGTAAGTGGTGGCATGACGGTAAAGAGTAATAACCATGGTGTGCATCATAATATGAGAGATTGTGAGGTGTTATGAGTAATTATGTAAGGGGTAATGGAATGAAGACGGATGGAGCACGTAGTAGTACTAAAATTTAGATATCCATGTTCCACCTCATGTTTTAGTTAATATTTGGTAATGTTAATTCAAACAATGATTTCTGCATCTTGAAATGTGGTGGTAATGAATAACTTAAATCTTTAGTATTGTTTGAGGAGTTGTTAATTGGTATGACAGGGCAATGTTATCAGGCTAGTTGTTCCACTTCTGATCGTATGATTGATCTTTTGCATTTTAACACTGATAGCAAACATAGCTGGTGGACAATGTTATTATGAATAATTTGTACACGCTCCGAGTCAACCGTAAAAGTCGGGTTATTGGCTGGTTTATGGTATTTCCTGTCAGTTAAATGATTTTAGCTAGTGAGTACTAATAGTGCACTAAGAGTTGTGAATTATGAATAACTCATCAATACGTGATATTATTCATCATGCATGTTTTGTTAGAATAACTCTTGCTTGAACAATCTTTCCGTTCATGGAGTTTTAATTTTGTCCGAAAAACGCACTTTGAATTAGACTGTAACAATGAGAAGTAACATTGGGTGTTTAAGAAGGATGATAGTGTATTTTTAATTATTGATGTATTGTTTTCTGATTTCAGGGTACGTAGGGAATATAAGGTAGATGCTCTACTTTTGGCCATGCATCTAGATGAAAGGAGCAATTTTCGAATTCACTTTTAGAGCAGATCAAGATGGTCGCACCTTTTGGCTAGGATTTAATCTTTTTGGGAACTTTTTTTTACGTGGACATTAGTAGCGATATTTTTTTTCTATTGTAGTTTGGATGAATTAATTACGATACTTCAAACGAAGGGATAATGTAACAATTTAATTTGATCATGCAATTTTATGTTATTCAATATTATTGTTTTGAATATATTATGGACAAATTATTGTTCTCTATAAATTTCTTATGATTTCATCGTCTAGTGCTGATGACAAGCAAAACAATAGCAGCGGACACCTTCGCGTCTGGTAGTGACAAGCAAAAATAATAGCACTGAAAATCATTAGAGACGAAAAAAGCGTCGAAATGTTTCTTAATTATCGACGCAAAAAGGTGTAGAAGAGCTCGACACTAAAAAGCGTCGCTAATCGTGACACCTTAAGGCGACGCAAGGGTTGACAGAAAAAAGCGTCGAAAATTCCTGACGCTGAAAATGATGACGCTTTAGCAAAGCGTCGAGATATAATTTGGCGACGCTTTTAAACGTCGCTAATATCCTTAAAAAGCGTCGAAAAGTGGCGGGATTTGTTGTAGTGGTAGTGACAGGGTGGCGGATGTGCATTGATTATAGACAGTTGAATGCCGCTACCAAGAAAGATCACTTCCCCCTCCCTTTGTTGACCAAATGACTGAAAGACTTGCTTCTAACAAATTTTTCTTTTCTAGACGGATATTCGTGGTTCTTTCGGATCCCCTATTCATCCTGACGATCGAGTAAGACCACTTTTACCTGTCCACAGGGTGTTTTTGCATACCGTAGAATGCCTTTCGGATTGTGTAACGCCCTGCTACCTTTCGCAGGTGCATGATGGGGATTTTTTCTGATTATATAGAGAATATTATGGAAGTATTCATGGATGATTTCTCAGTTTATGGTAGTGACTTTGATCGTTGTTTAGCTAATCTTGATAAAGTCATGCAGCGTTGTATAGATGTTAATCTTGTTCTAAACTGGGAAAAGTGTCAGTTTATGGTCAATGAGGGAGTTGTGTTAGGGCATTTGATTTCTGATAAAGGTATACATGTTGATAAGGCAAAGGTGCAGGTGATTGAGCAATTACCCCCTCCCGTGAATGTTAAAGGAGTGAGGAGTTTCCTTGGTCACGCTGGTTTTTACCGGCGTTTCATTAAGGATTTTTCAAAAATTGCTAAACCACTTACACATTTGCTCCTTAAGGATGCTGTCTTTGAATTTACTGATGAGTGCCTTACCGCTTTTAACAAAGTTAAAGGAGGCCCTAGTTTCTCGCGCCAATCATTCACCCGCTTTGATTGGGACCTCCCATTTGAGATCATGTGTGATGCCAACGATTATGCGGTCGGTGCAGTTTTGGGACAGCGGAAGAATAAAGCTCTGAATGCCATATATTATGAGAGCCGAACTCTGGATGAGGCTCAAATTAATTATTTTACCACTGAGAAGGAGTTTCTAGCTGTAGTTTTTGCCTTAGACAAATTTCGGTCTTATTTGTTAGGTTCTAAGGTTATTGTTTATACTTACCATGCAGCGTTGAAGACTCTCTTTATTAAGAAAGATGCGAAGCCGAGGCTTTTGAGGTGGATAATCCTTTTGCAGGAGTTTGATTTGGAGATCAAAGACAAGAAAGGAGATGAGAATGTGGTGGCTGACCACCTATCTCGTCTGCAGCTGACAGAAAGGGAGGATTCGTTACCTATTCATGATTCTTTTCCTGATGAGAGTCTGTTAGCTATTACTACTTCAGGGTCTTATCCACCTCCGTGGTTTGCTGATTTTGCTAACTTTGCTGTGACAGGTAGGATACCACCCGAGCTTTCATGGCAACAGAAGAAGCGGTTTGCTTATGATGCTAGACAATATTTTTGGGATGATCCTTATGTTTTCAAGGAATGCGCAGACGGTCTCATCCGGAGATGCGTACCTCAATGGTTGGTGAAGAATATCCTAGAGGCTTGCCACTCTTCTGCTTATGGTGGTCATCACGGTCCATCCAGGACTGTAGCTAAGGTACTCCAATCTGGTTTCTATTGGCCAACTTTGCATGCAGATTGTCGCAATTTTGTTCTTTGAGTGCGATGCTTGTCAAAGATCGGGAATATTTCAAGATACATGAGATGCCACAGGTAGGCATTCTTGAGGTTGAGATTTTCGATGTCTGGGGCATTGATTATCAAGGACCTTTTCCGAGCAGTCAAGGTAATAAATATATCCTCGTAGCTGTAGATTATGTATCCAAATGGGTGGAAGCTATTGCTACTCCCCATTGCGATGCAAAGGCCGTGATTAAACTGTTTAAAAAGATTATTTTCCCTTGTTTTGGTGTCCCACGGGTTGTCATTAGCGATGGGGGAATGCATTTTAAAGAGAAACAACTTAGTGCTTTATTGACTAAATTCGGTGTCCAACATCATAGAGGTTTGGGGTATCATCCCCAAACTAGTGGTCAGGTTGAGGTTTCTAACAGAGAATTAAAATAAGTCTTAGCTAAAGTTGTTTCTAAATCACGGAAAGATTGGAGTCTTAAGTTAGATGATGTCTTGTGGGCTTATAGAACTGCGTTTAAGACGCCAATCGGGATGTCACCATACCGATTGATTTATGGTAAGACATGTCATTTACCTGTTGAGTTAGAGCGTAAGTCTTGGTGTGCTATTTGTGATTTGAATTTGGATCCTATTCTCTCTCGTGAGAAACGCATGACACAGCTGAATGAGCTAGAGGAATTTAGGCTGCTGGCCTATGACAATGCAAGGATCTACAAGGAGAAAACAAAGCGCTGACACGACAAGAGAATCATCAAGCGCGAGTTCCATATTGGCGATAAGGTACTTCTTTTTAACGCTCGTATCAGTTTATTTCCTGGTAAGCTGAAATCCAGGACTGCCCTTACACGGTCCAAAGCGATCACAAAGTTCGGATCAGTTGAATTGGAGACCTCTGCTGGAGAAAGGTTCAAGGTTAATGGCCAATATGTGAAGCATTATCATGGATCAGATGGATATGTTGGGAAAGTCGAGGTATTGTACTTCGACCCGTTATCGGATGATGCAGAGTGAGGTAAAAAAGTCGTGCGGGACCTCTTAAACCAGCGCTAACTGGGAGGCAACCCAGGTTGTAATTATTTGTAATTTAGGAATTTTATTTTGTTATTTCATTTAATTTGCATTTTGAGTTTTTTTTTTTTTTTTTTTTTTTTTTTTTTTTTATTTAGCACTTTCTTGGGTTGAAAACAAAAAGAAATGTACGCTTTTGATAATTTTTGCAGGAATATATTTTATGCAAAGTGCGTAAACTCAGAGGAAAAGGCGATTTAAGTTGGCAAACAATTTTTGACGAATTTAAGCTAAATTGTCAGTGTTTTCAGTCGATCGACTGGGCAATGTGGTCGATCGACTGAAAAAGAACAGGTCAGAGGCTACTGTATACGGAGCTTAGTCGATCGACGGGGAAACATAGTCGATCGACTGATGAGAAAAGTCCAGAAGCTGCTGCAAGTGAAGACTGATCGATCGACCGGGTCAGGTGGTCGATCGACCACAGCGCGAGTCCAGATTGCATTTTAATAAGGGAGTTTTCTTTCTTTTCTCATTCATTCTTTCATATTCATAACATCAAAAATCCTAAGCAAACTCTAGCCTTTCCCCTTTTCCGCGATTTCATCTGCAATCCCCTCTCAATCTTGATTTCTCTTGCTTAATCCTGCAATTTCTCGTCAAAAGGTATGCTCTAATCTCATTTCCATCCTCTATTTTCGACTTCTACTGAAGTATCTTGCCCAATTTTCGAGCATTGTCCCCTTGAGACGGAAAAATCGATTTGGGATGATTGATTTAAGGGTTGATTTCTTGTTGTTTTTACGCTTTAATTGCTTGTATTACCCTTTCCCCCTTGATTTTCGAGATGATCTAGCACCTAGGAGGTGATAATGCCGTCTTTCCCCAAATTTCGAAACCCTAAATCGATTTTCAAATTCTGATTTTGTTCGGGTTTCCGTAAATTGACTTTGTTAGGGGATTCTCGTTGCTAATGAGTTGTTTGCAGGTAACAAAGATGACGAAAGGAAAGGAGCACATGTACGAGGGACAATCGAGCCAAGGAGCTCCTAAGTGGCCACGAGGACCGCCACTGATGATAGAGGCTACCACGGATAGTCTACCTGAATATCCGCAGGTTATCTTTGCTAATTCTACTCAGCGCGCTAAATTTTCTCTTTTTGTTTCGAGAATGTAAGTCACAGCTACCCGGTTTCTCCATAAAGATACTTTGGAGAAATTAGGCTGTTATGAGTCGGTTGTGTCCCTGCTAAATGGGACAGGTATGATGGGTCTTGTGGACATGGCTGAGTTCACATACTACATTCTGACCCTTGAATTCTTTTCGTCTTATGCTTTTAATTCCGCTGCTTTTAAGGAAAATAAGATTAACCCTTGCATTTCCTTTCGGCTTTTAAATGTCAACTACTCTTTGACATTAGCTGATTTTGCCGGTTTTCTGGGTCTTTATTTCAAGGGCAGAACCTCGGATACCTCTGTTGTTCATCGAGTCATGTGGTCTTGCATCAGTGACTTTCACGGGCCTAAAAGGACGGGCACTTCCGTCCATTTGTCCCCTCTTCGTTATTTTCTACGGCTAATGGGTAATACCATTTTTGGCCGTAAAGAGTCTAATAATGTGAATAATATTGAGCTTTCTATCTTGGCGGGCTATCTGAACGTTGAAAGTCGGATAGCCCGTATTTATAACATTGCCTACTTGACCGCCGCTCACTTTCAGACTGTAAGTGAGGGCACTTTGACCACTATTGCTTGTGGTGGGTTGGTGACGCGTCTCGCCAACCGTCTTGTTTTACTTTTCCCTCGACAGGAGGACCCCATCGACCCTGACCTACGTTTCATGGACCTTCCTTACGCGAGGGCTGTTTATTGGGTCGATAGAAAGATGCGGTGGAAGATAGATTCTTTCATCTCGTGACCGCATCCCCGCATCGGCTACCCTCCCCGTCCCCGCCCTTACCATCGTTCGGGGGCAGCTCGGCCGCCCTTGCCTAGTTATAGGCTTCCTCGGTGACGGCCATCATCAGCTATCGCTAGCACTTCGAGGAGAGCTCGTGCCTCCACTTCACAGGCACCCTCTTCCTCCACTCCTGCTCCCACTGGCTACCCGGACACTTTTCGACCTCCAACTCCTTTGGTTGTCCCTCCGGTCATGGACCAGAGGGCAATGTCACGTGTGTTGGGTGACTTGTGCAGGAGCTTTGACCAAAGACACGAGGCTAGACACGGCTCTAGCCCTCTACCCGCCTTTACGAGGAGTTAGCCCGAGGAGGGATGCTCCCACGGGTGCTTGGACTCACCCTTCCTACTTTGTTCCCCCGTGGCGGCTACCCTCGGCCCGCCAGAGACCCCCTCCCACTACTATCGCTGGTGCCTCCACTTCCCGGAGAGCCACCGCGCCGCTGAGGGCGGAGGAGGAGGAGAGCGACTCGGGGTCCGACGAGGACAGAGATTCTGATTACGATGGTGGAGATTAGATGCTGGTGACCTCCCCGTTTTTGGCTGGTTTGGGGAGGTCGTATTTTGTGAGTTCCTTCCTTTCTTTATTAGCTTCCTTTTATTTTATTATGCTTTTATTCTCCCATTTTTCTCGCCGGTGATTTATTCTTTGAGCACAATGAGGGCATTGTGCGTTTTGGTTTGGGGAGGGTATTTGCATATGCCTTTTGTTTTGCATCTGCATTTGTTTTTATTGCATTTCAGTCACATGTTTAGTGCATTTCTGTTTGCATTTGTTTTTTTTTTTCATTCATTCAAAAAAAAAAGATAATAAACAAAGAAAAATTTGAAAATTCAAAAAAATCAAAAAATATCACGTTTACTTTTGCATATAGTTGAGTCGGATTGGAGTTATTAATGATGATTTTGCACTATTAGTCAAATATGCCATTCCATGCCCTTTTCACAGCTGTTTAGCGAGAATTATAAGTGATTTCTCAAATTTTGTTATGGAATTCATTTCGGGTAATTAGACTTGACTCATTACTTTTGGCAAACTACTTACACTTTCTGAGATATAGAGCCTATAACTGGTGACATTCATGACCGGTTAATTTAGGATTGAGAGTAGTACTCCCTTCATTTCATGTTTTGCACGTGTATGAGTTTTGATTGCTTATTGCCTATACGCATTGGTTTGTGGTCGGTATTGCATGTTTTGAGAACTTTTGCATCCTCCCCTTTCTCATTTTACCCCATTAACTCCACTATAAGCTATAACTGCCAGTTGCCCTCAACTACATCCCATACTTAGCTTACCATTGTGCCAAGCTAGGAAGTAGTAGAGTAATTTTTGTCGGATTAGAAGCGGTTTTGGTTCGTTTTGTACTGATGGAGTGAGTATTGATGAGAAGTGAAGGGGATGTTAATGTTTCAGCTGGAAAGAAAGAAAAAAATGAAAAAAAAGGACTTACCTGGGCAGAGAGCTCTGGTTGTGATAGGGTGGTCGATCGACTGCCATCACTGGTCGATCGACCACCAGTTCAGAAGATGAAAAAAAAAAAAATGAAAATGAAAGAAAAGAAAAAGAAATGAGAAAAAAAAAAAAAAAGAGGAGTTTTGAAAATAATAAGGTTTTGGTTGAATAAGAACGCGCCTTATATGCTTATTTCATGAATTGGAGGCGTTTGTCTTGGGATTTTGTGATGCCTAGTCTCTTAAAGGCATGGTTTATATGTTGAGTTGGAGGAAGGGATACGGTTTCTGATGGTTGTATAGGTACTAGCTTGGCTCTTACCTTCACTTTTTCCATAATTGTTTTGCCCTTGTTTTTCCTCACTTAACCTCACATATCCAAATCTTGCAATAGTTTGGCATGTAAAAGTCTTTGACGGTGGTTATGCGTATGTACGGTAGCTAGAATCATTATTCATGCTAGTCAGGCATACATGTTTTGTCGGTCGCAGTCTAGGTGAGAGACTGTATTTTTCTTTCCTCTCTTTTACATATAATCTTACCATTTGCTTTGCTGAGAGAAGAGTGACCCGGGAGAGTCCGAACGTATAAGTCTTGAAAGGTCGAACGCCCGATTTGATTCCATGATATGCATAAGTTTGTTCACCTGATTTGAGCTTTGCAGTAGTTGATAATGTGCATTAAACGGTTTGGCATTGACTTGTAGTTAGCTCTGAGATATACTCCTCTCCATCTAGTTTTTATACGGGTCATAGTGCTTGCTTGGGGACAAGCAAGGTTTGGTTTGGGGAGATTTGATACGTGCATATTCTATACACTTTATCTGTGGTTTTGGCACGTATTTCCATGCATAATTGTTAGCTTAAGGCTACTATTTCTCCCGAAATGGTTTACTTTGCAATTTCTATGATTTATTGTAGGAATGAATGGAAGTAAGCTAAATCAAGCCTAATTCGTCCTCCGGAGGCAACTTCAAGGAAGCCCAGAAGAAGGAGATTCGTACTCACTCACCTCGGGATGCGTGCATTGGAGTGAGGAGCTGTTTTTGAAGAAAAGAAGTGTTTCGCACAAAGCACCATCATCGATCGACTATCTTTGTAAAGTCGATCGACCACCAAGCTCATCGACGCTACTTTCGCATTTACCAGTCGATCGACCATGCTGACCGGTCGATCGACCAGTCTTCGAGCTGAGAATTATTTTCTTCGTGTTAGACTTTTAAAAGCCCAACTTGTAATTAATTTTTGGTATCTTTTTATCAGTAGAACGCAACAACTTTTAGGTTATGCTTTTCATTATTGAAGAACTCGCTTTTTAGATCTAGCTTTGATTTTAAACCCTCGATTTCGATACTTTGTTCTTGAATTCAATTAGTAAGTTTTTATGCAATTCCTCTCTTCTTTTAATTCTTGTTATTTCAATTCTTGTTTTATCAATTTAATTCCAGAAATTCATCTCTTGTCCTTTGTCTTTTATTTAAATTCAATCATGTCAATCTTGTTCTTTGTTATCAATTTAGAAATTGTTTTAGTTTTAGTCATGCGTAGCTAATTGTTTTGATTGGGAATGAGGTGAACCATGGCATAAATTAGGATTGTTTGTTAGCATGAATTCTACTATTTAGATTTTGTCGTCTGTTGATATGCCTTTTTGCTAGATTGAAAGATTAGTAATTAGAACTATCATTAGATTGGAATTTCTCTTGAGTGAAAGCTTTGAGAAATTTCGGGGAATTAGAAGACCGCAAGGTTAATTTAAGCATAGATCGAAAGGCTTGCTTATACCCCTGAGACCGTATTATAGGATTTCTGTTACCTTATTGTCCTGACCATTGCCATGGTGAACCGAATTTCCCGATCCCCTTTTTATCTTGTTGAGAAATTTCATTTTAGCATTTAGTCAATTTAGTCAACCAATCTCAAAACCCCCCAATTAATTGTTACTTTTATAGACTGAAAAATAGCAAACAAAATCAACCTTGTCTCTCTGTGGTTCGACCCTTACTATCACTAGCTATAGTTTTAGTTTGGAATTATAAATTTAATTTTGATACAAAACGACGGTATCAACATGCTCAGCTACTCAGTCCACATCTACTCCAAGATGGACCCGGTTAAATACATCTTCGAAAAACCCGTACTAAACGGAAGGCTGTCTAGATGGACACTCATGCTGTCCGAGTTTGATCTCAAGTTTGTACCCCTCAAGGTTATCAAGGGAAGAGCAGTCGCCGATTTCCTAGCAGAAAATCCCGTCAACGAGGATCCAACGACCGACACATGGTCACTTCCTGACGAAGACATCCTTTGTGCCGACTCCGACGCATGGGACCTATACTTTGATGGTGCATCTAATCTGAGAGGCTTCGGGGTAGGAATCCTTCTAATATCACCAGAGGGAGAACATGTTCCGATCTCGGTCAAGCTAGACTTCGCCGTCACCAACAATGCCGCTGAATATGAAGCATGTCTCATCGGCCTACAAGCAGCCATCACACATGGCATCAAGAGATTGAGGGTCCATGGCGATTCTTCGCTCATCATCAATCAGGTATCCGGATCATGGGAAATCCGATCTGACAGCTTAGCTCCCTACCGAGCGAAGATCAATCAAGAGGCCGAGTTCTTCGACCAAGTCGACTACTTCCACTTGCCACGAGAGGAAAATCAATTTGCTGATGCCCTGGCAAAACTTGCCGCGCTCGTCAACATACCTGACGACATGACATCGATGCCCCTATGTGTCGAGAGAAGGAGCGAGCCAGCTCACATTTATGCCATTATCGACGACGAGGAAAGCCATGAGGAACCTTGGTACCAAGCCATCCTCAATTACAAAACCAAAAACGAATTCCCTCCCAACTCTGATCAAAGAGGACAAAGAGCCATCCGTTTACTTGCATCACAATTCGTGATAAACCAAAATCAACTCTACAAAAGAACACCCCTAGGAATTCTCCTCCTTTGCATTGACCATCACAAAGCCAAAAAAGTCATGGGAGAGGTTCACGACGGAGAATGTGGCCCTCACATGAGTGCAATGATGCTTACATGGAAAATCATGCGGCTAGGTTACTACTGGACAACCATGGAAGCCGATTGCCGTAACTACGTCAAACATTGCCATAATTGCCAAATCTTCGCCAACATACAGCACATACCACCATCCCTTTTATACACCATGACATCACCCTGACCATTCTCAACCTGGGGCATCGACATCATCGGAAAAGTCAACCCGATAGGCACCAAGGGGCATTGTTTCGTCCTCGTCGCCATCGACTACTTCACCAAATGGGTGGAAGCGCAGTCATATGCAGTCTTGACCGCCAAACAAGTGGCCAAGTTCATTCAAAACAACATCATCTGCCGATATGGGGTACCCCATGAAATCATCAGCGATCAAGGCTCTCACTTCCGGGCGGAAACTCAAGCCTTGCTGGACAAATACAAGATCAAACGACATCGATCATCCCCTACCGTCCCCAAACCAACAGAGCGGTGGAGGCAGCGAACAAAAATCTTGTTACCATTATCAAGAAAATGCAAGACAACTACCACGATTGGCCGAGCAAACTCTGATTCGCACTCTGGGGATACCGAACCTCCATTCGAACACCGACAGGCGCCACACCCTTCTACCTAGCATACGGTATGGAGACGATTCAACCGGTGGAGTTAGAGGTCCTATCTCTACGCATCCTACTAGAGAGTCAAGTCCCTCAGGCGGAATGGACCCGTCGAAGGTACGAACAACTCACTCTTCTAGACGAACGGCGACTCAACGCCTTGCACAACGTCCAGCTATACCAACGACGTATACAACGGGAATTCAACAAGAAGGTTAAATCCAGAAACATCCAGGAGGGCGACTTGGTCCTCAAGTCAGTTCGAGCACCATTACCCGTCGATCCGAGGGGAAAATTCAAACCCAACTGGGCCGGGCCATACCTGGTCAAGAAAATACTTTCGGGGGGCGTAGTGAGACTGAGTGACCTAGACGGGGAGGACTTTACAAACCCGACCAACCTAGACCAACTCAAGAAATACTACCCTTGAGCCCTATCAACCAACAACCTAGCCTAGTTTTGCATCTAGCATCGACCTCAACCCTTTTCAAGTCAAGTTCCTCAATATGTTCTGATTTGAAATTGCATGTTTTATCGAGTCTAAGCTGCGGCACCTTGCCCATTTCGAATGTCCTTTGATCCGTCAAAGGCAACGTCCATTTGCACTTCAAAAACAAATCCCCTGAACTACGAGCATGGTTTGATTTCACCTTTTCAGGTGAATACGTAGGCAGTCCCTCTTATGCTTGAGGGATACAACCACAAAACCCAATTCAAATTCACAAAATATTTCGAACTACGATCATGGTTTGATTTCACCTCTTCAGGTGAATACGTAGGCAGTCCTTTCTTACACAAGAAGGATACAACCATTCCCACAATCAAGTACAACCATTCCCCACATACAAAAAACAATCCCAAAAAAAAAAAGAGAAAGGGAAAACCATTCCCTTTCCCACCAAAATATAAAAATGAGCCTTTCTCCCTTTCCACAAAATACCCCTTTCCCAAGTGCAATTGTTTAGGACGATTCAAATCGAGTTGCCTTCACAAAATGGATGGAAGAAACAAGCGTTCACAACTTTCCGACACGAGCAATCCTCTTATTTAATTAATAATGGGAGGGATTACAATTTCAACAACAAATAAAGCTCGACGAGTCTACAACTTGTCAAAGCGAAGGTGTCAACTAACACACCTCACATAGTAAAACTAGCACAAAACACACAATAACTAGCTAGTACAACATAATAAAAACCCACAACAATAATACAACATAATAATAAAGTGGTTAATGGAGGTCTTCACTCTTCCATTCTACCTTTGCCTTTTCCTTTGGGGTACATCTTCCCCTTGTTCTTCTTGTTGGCCCGCCTAGCATGGATTTCCTCCTCGGAACGGATCCTCAACGGATCTAAGACGGCGACGGCCTCCGGTCTAGCACAAGACCCCATATTCGACCCAAGACGAGCCAATGCACAGCCCACCATATTCTTGGGGCCGGAACTCCTCCTCTTCGGTGGTCTCATCACATCGGGAGTAGCTCCATCAACATACTCTTCGAAGAAGGCACGGTTGGCCTTGCCAACCTCGCGGTACTTCAAATCGACAACCTCGTCCTTACGAAATTTGGATCTCTCTTCCAAGGACGGAGCACGTGACCATTTGACAAAGGCGGGAGTCACCCATGTCGTGGCAACGGGGTTTGGTACCTCCCAAAGCGGCCGAGTGGCCCACCACCTTTCAAAGAATTCCACAAGCTTAGAGTTCCGGAACACATTCTCTTGAACAAGAGTATCTTGAGCGGGCACCTTTTCTTGACGCCCCATTTGGCTCATGAGCCTTTCAGGATAAATGAAGGAAACAACCTTCAAGCCCACCACCATCAAAGAATGAGGACTAGCACCCGAAGCGGGCAACCCCGTTAAAGACCTCAAGTGCCACCACGGCACCACCCAACGGATATGAGGACCACCCTCCTCCGCCAACCTTGCGGCCCAATAGGCCTCGGTGGAAGCAAAACTGTCCGGGTATAACTTCTTCCTCATGGTAAGGTGACAAAAGGAATAAGAAGAAGGATTAACCGGAGGCTCTACATACCTTAGCCTCTCCAATAGCCACACTTGAAGGATCCTTGGCGATCCAAAAGAGGGAGCTTCTCCACAAGAACCTTCCTTGTCAAAAGCTTGGATAATCTCTCTAAGCACCAACCATGATGGATCTCTACCATGCTCCATTTGCTCAATCACATGGATAAGGGTCATGCTACCATGGCATATTGGCCCCTCCTTCTTCAAAACATCAACAAAGAGGTACACCTGGACAAGGCAAAATACAAGAGCCCTTCTCCTAGCAACCTCCGAGACATTAGCATCTAACCGATTCGAGAAGATGTTGATAAGAGCCAACATATCCACACCATGTGGAGCAAGAAGGATGTTGACTTGGCTTGTTGACAAGCCCAACATGGAATGAAATTTCTCCTTGTAGCACAACCGAGTCGGAGGAAGCACCAGAGCACAACCCGGCCACCCATTAATGGCTCCAACTTCTTCGGCAAGAGGACAAATTTCACCTTTCGGGAAAACGAAAACATGATGTTTCGAATCCCAAAACCGAGAACACGCTTCAAGAAACGAAGGTTGCACCTTGACTTGACGAAGCACCAACAATTGACCAACTCCCATGCAATCGAGTTGATACTTCTCGGGAGACGACAAATCCCGGCACCATTGTCGCAATGCATTCTCGAAAGCATCCATGAAATATTTTTGTGGAAGAAGAAGAGGTTTTGTAGAGATGTTTTTGTGTTTCGGATGATGAAACAATGAAGCGCAAACGTCCCTATTTATACAAAATGATCAGCGCATTTTTCAAAAAAAGAGGAGAGCCGGCTTCCATCGCCAAGACGCTCGCGCCTCTTTGAGGCTCCCCCAGGATTCCCGCTGTTGACTTGTCTCTTTCAACGTGTGTTTTCTCCTGACACCTCAAACCTCCCGCCAGGAACCTCCCGCCTCTTCGGGATGATTCCGGCAAATTTTGTGTTTCCTCACACTCACATTTCCTTGTTTTCGCGTTTTACGAAATCTGACACGGTTTTCATGACGCAGCTTTAAACATACGGATTTTTCTTTCTTTTTTTAAAGGGGGGAAGGGTTAGTCGCCCCGATCCGCGATGGATTGTTTCCACGTCAGTCAAAATTCCGAAAATTTTTCGCTTTTTCGCAAATCAAAAATCGAAATCGAAAATTGATAACACGACATCAATTTTCCTCAAAATTCAAGTGCTCACAAATTCGAGTCTTGACATCAAAAGCCAAATATACTCGCAAAAATCCTTTTCTAAAATTCTTTCCTGACGGTTTGAGTTTTATATTTTTCGAGTCATTTTCAAAATTTCAATGCAATTTAATTCACGACACGAGTTAATTGCTCAAATTTTCAAATCAATTCCTTTTGAATTCCAAACGCGACGATTTGTCACGGAATTTTCAAAATTTCAATTTTAACTTCAGGTCATCTTGGTTAATTTTGATTTTCAAACAAATGCTTTACGTGTTTTCAACCAAATGCTTCTACGTGTTTACGTTTTTGCGTATGTGCTATCTGTTGCCTATTTTCTACACTAATGATGCATGAACTGGTGCAAAGCAAAAGGAGAATCAACAGCCGACAGCGCTCCTCCGAAACACAACACAAAATAGCCAAAAATCACAAAATAAACTACAATCCAAAAACACATATATACAAACCGCCTTACGCAAAATATCTAAAACAAACGTCTATCATACAGACACTGGCCTAAAACAAACGTCTATCATACAGATACTGGCCTAAAACAAACGTCTATCATACTGACACTGGCCTAAGACAACGAACTGGGGGCTATCCGCCACCTACCGAACTAAGCACTCTCTATCCTCTCAAACGGAAAAGAAAGAGAGCAACAGGGGAAACAAAGGAGCAACAGTGAAAGCAGAGGAGGTTACCATGACGATAACCCTCCGCTCATGCTCCATGACAAAAAAGAATACAGTGTCTTGCAGATTTCGGATGATGAGGAGGCCAAGAACCATGATGCGATGCACCATTCCGATACTGAACCCCACTCATCAGCCACCCTGTCTATGAGCCACAACGAAAAGGACAAACGGGCCATATCAGCCGCCTATCCTCCTCTACGGAAGCATCCTCCACCACCGCCTCGAATACGGCAGCCTCCTCGGCCGCTACATCCCCTACGGGATCGACTTCCTCCTCCAAAGACTCAACAACGGACCCCATCGGTCCCAGACGATACCCTGCGATCAAAAAACAAACAAAAAACGTCAGCCAAAATTTCGGCATTACGACGGCATGAAGTGGATAAATCAAAAAACAAAAAAACACAACCTGCAATACAAAAAACAAGGGGTAATCCCGCCCCAAACCATTCACAAAAAAAAAAAACACAAAAACGACTCGCCCCTTTTTTCAAGCAAAAGACGAGTCAAAACCACAAAACGGCATTTCAAGACCCATACAAGGTCCGCCAACAACCCAAAATACATTCCCGACACAATGGGGATTTTTCTACGGTTCAAAAAGGCAATTCATACGCTAATTTGAGCCCAAACCGGTCAAAGTTCAAAGACGACCGCAAAAAGACAAACGTGATTTTATCACGCCTCAGGGTGACCTAAAATACCAATAAGGTCCATTTCAAGGCAAACTAACTCAATTCAAGCCCAAACAGGCGCTTATTTTGTCAGACGTAAGACCGTCGCAAAAGGCAAAATCCAATTTTGCCCACAAGCATCCAACGAAGGTCCTTAGATGGCAAATACGGGTTTTCCCAACTACAATGCAACCTAGTGGGACCCACTACCCAAGAAAATAAACTTGGCATTGTGAAATGAGACGGTTTCTCGCCTCACTCACGTTTTTCGAGCATAGGGAGCGGGAACGGGGACCAAAATGCAAACTAAAAGCACCCCTATACTCCTAAACAGGTTTCTAACCTAATGCAAACATCAATTCCACTCGAAATTGGCTCAATCAAAAACGCCCAATTCGATTTTTTAGGGCAAAATTTCGCCCTAATTCAATCAAGCTAAAATTGACAAATTTGAAAGGATTCAAGAGGAAATACTTAACTTGAGATGACATTTGTTGATAATAGCACAAGCAAAAACAAGCTAGAAGGTCCTTTAATGGCAATTTTGGCGAGATTTTGAGGTTGAAGATGAATAATCATCCGCAGCTCAACCTCGCGTCTTTTTAACAGAAAATAGGGAAGCCGACTTCTATCGCCAGATGGCTCGCGCCTAAAACAGGCCTCCCCTTTTCTTTTTCAGCGAAATTTTGGCTTTGGCCCAATTTCCCATGACAAATTCCAAAATTTTCGTTGACGATATTGAATATTGTCATTTCCTCCAAAACAAACAAAACCAAATAGTGAAAATTCAAATTCGCTATTTTCAAAAATTTCAGGCAAACGGCGATCAAAACCGCCAACTTCAAACCAAATAGTGAAAATTCAAATTCGCTATTTTCAACAACTTCAAGCAAAACGGCGATCGAAACCGCCAACTTCAAAAATAATAGCGAAAATTCAAATCGCTATTTTCCTCCAACTTCAAAAATAACAGCGAAAATTCAAAAACCGCTGTTTTTCAAGCAACGACGGCACATAAACCGTCACTTCAATCAATAGTGAAGATTCCAAATTCACTATTTCTTTCAAATGTCAACGCGGCACATAAACCGTCACTTCAATAGTGAAGATTCCAAATTCTCTATTTCCATCACATGTCAACGGCGGCACATAAACCGTCACTTTAATCAAATAGTGAAAATTCCAAATTCACTATTTCTTTCAAATGTCAACGGCGGCACATAAATCGTCACTTCAATCAATAGTGAAGATTCCAAATTCACTATTTCTTTCAAATGTCAACGGCGGCACATAAATCGTCACTTCAATCAATAGTGAAGATTCCAAATTCACTATTTCTTTCAAATGTCAGCGGCGGCACATAAACCGTCACTTCAATCAATAGTGAAGATTCCAAATTCACTATTTCTTTCAAATGTCAACGGCGGCACATAAACCGTCACTTCAATCAATAGTGAAGATTCCAAATTCACTATTTCTTTCAAATGTCAACGACGGCACATAAACCGTCACTTCAATAGTGAAGATTCCAAATTCATTATTTCCATCACATGTCAACAGCGGCACATAAACGTCACTTCAAACGCTATAGCAAACTCAAATTTGTTATTTTCCTTCAAAATTAAAACAAACGACGATCAAAACCGCCACTGCAAATTCAAGACGACGAATGGTGAAAATTCCAAATTCACTATTCCTTCAAATACCAGCAGGGGGCTTCCTCGCGGAACCCACTTATTCCAAAAATAGTGATAGTGAAAATCCATACTCACTATTTCCCCAGCGGCATCACGAGTTCGCTACTTTTAAAACAAGCCCGTTTGGCACAGCTATTCCCATGGTCCATTAACCGACCGTGTCATGGCTGGCGAGCCTTTGTCCGCACCCTTTCAAGGACAGATCCCGAAGATGCCTAGGATACATTTCCTTGTCGCGGCTGGCGAGCCTTTGTCCGCACCCTTTCAAGGACAGATCCCGAAGATGCCTCGGGTACATTTCCTTGTCGCGGCTGGCGAGCCTTACAACGCATCACGGGTGGCGAGCCCTCCTCACATACGCACCATGGCTGGCGAGCCTTTGTCCGCACCCTTTCAAGGACAGATCCCGAAGATGCCTCGGGTACATTTCCTTGTCTCGGCTGGCGAGCCTTACAACGCATCGCGGCTGGCGAGCCCTCCTCACATACACACCACGGGTGGCGAGCCTTTGTCCGCACCCTTTCAAAGACAGATCCCGAAGATGCCTCGGGTACATTTCCTTGTCGCGGCTGGCGAGCCTTACAACGCATCGCGGCTGGCGAGCCCTCCTCACATACGCACCACGGCTGGTGAGCCTTTGTCCGCACCCTTTCAAGGACAGATCCCGAAGATGCCTCGGGTACATTTCCTTGTCTCGGCTGGCGAGCCTTACAACGCGTCGCGGCTGGCGAGCCCTCCTCACATACGCGCCATGGTTGGTGAGCCTTTGTCCGCACCCTTTCAAGGACAGATCCCGAAGATGCCTTGGGTACATTTCCTTGTCTCGGCTGGCGAGCCTTACAATGCATCGCGGCTGGCGAGCCCTCCTCACATACGTACCAGGCAATGTTGTCAGGATCGAGATTCTACTTTGGATCGATAGGGAGGGTAGAATCGAATCGGTAGAATCGGATCGTAGAATCGTAAGATTCTACAAACTCACCAATTATAGTTTTTTATTTGGTAAAAACATATCAATGAAGATCAAAATACTTATTTATTAATATTTATCCACAAAATATTGATAATTAATTATTTTAATATTATTATATGAACATGTTTCTACAACGTACCCGAAATTTGAGTTTTACGATGTCATTATATAAAAATATATATTAATTTTTTTACTATGAATCGAATCGTAGGATCGTAAGATCGTAGGATCGTATTATGATTCTACCTCTAGAAATTTTCAGATGATTAGGATCGTAAGATTCTACAAACATGATAGAATCGTAAGATCTAGGATCGGTCAAGCATTTTTAGATCGTAAAATCGTAGAATCGTAGGATCGAATCGGGATTCTGACAACAATGGTACCAGGGCTGGCGAGCCTTTGTCCGCAACCTTTCAAGGACACATCTCGAAGATGCCTCGGGTACATTTCCTTATTTCGGCTGGCGAGCCTTACAACCCATCACGGCTGGCGAGCCCTCCTCACATACGCACCACGGCTGGCGAGCCTTTGTCCGAAACCTTTCAAGGACAGATCCCGAAGATGCCTCGGGTACATTTCCTTGTCGCGGCTGGCGAGCCTTACAACGCATCGCGGCTGGCGAGCCCTCCTCACATACGCACCACGGCTGGCGAGCCTTTGTCCGCACCTTTTCAAGGACAGATCCCGAAGATGCCTCGGGTACATTTCCTTGTCGCGGCTGGCGAGCCTTACAACGCATCGCGGCTGGCGAGCCCTCCTTACATACGCACCACGGCTGGCGAGCCTTTGTCCGCACCCTTTCAAGGACAGATCCCGAAGATGCCTCGGGTACATTTCCTTGTCGCGGCTGGCGAGCCTTATAACGCATCGCGGCTGGCGAGCCCTCCTCACATACGCACCACGGCTGGCGAGCCTTTGTCCGCACCCTTTCAAGGACAGATCCCGAAGATGCCTCGGGTACATTTCCTTGGCGCGGCTGGCGAGCCTTACAACGCATCGCGGCTGGCGAGCCCTCCTCACATACGCCTCGCAGTTGGCGAGCATTTATCCGCAACCATGCAAGGACATATCCGAAGATGCCTCAGGTGTGACTCCTTCTTATGGCTGGCGAGCCTTCGTACGTAGTCTAACGGACTTTAAACGACCCGCACGGACAGTCGACAGACTCTAAAATGTTCCCAACGACAGGTCTTTGACTCGTACCCTCGAGTCGCCTTGGCGTCGCCCTTCCCAACGGCAGGTCCTTGGCCCGAATCCTTTCGAGCCGCCTCGACGTCGGTTGGGTCTTCAGGTTGTAATCTTCGATTGACCTGGGGACGCTACTTTGACTTTTGCCTTGTCCAAGCCTCAATCAAAGTGGGGGCTCTGTAGATACCAGTATCTGCTGAGACTCCAACAAACACCCGATGATTATCGGACTACAACGTGTTTTGGAATCGCAGCGTTTGATCGACAGTTTGTGTACAACTTTACGTCGGAAAACTTAAAACAATTTCGAAAATAAAACATTTCAAAACATTTCAAAAATACCTGGAGTATTTAATGCACGGCGACGGGGTCGCAATGACATTAACTAGAGTCAAAACCGACACCAGACCAAAAACCGACTTGAAAATTCAAATCCCGACTCCAACAACGAGTCAAACCGAGTCGAACAAAAAAAAAAATATCTCAAAGCCTTCTATACTAAGTTTTCCCGGATTCATGTTGTTCAAGTACCAAACATGTGACTACAAAACTTAGGATAGAACAAATCATGATTGCGTTTCTTGTGAAAGCGACAACACAACTCGAAGACCCGCGGCATGGCTCGCGCCTCTTTGAGCAGCCCAGGTGGCCACGTCGCTCAAAACTCACACAACCACTCATTCTCCTATAAATAACCCTCAAATGTCGCCCATTTGAGACCTACGCGAGTGTCCGCCCCCTCTTTTCTCCCTTAAAATTCTCGACTCGACTTCTAAAGTCACAATCCGACGCGTATTTACGACCTACCGATCGTAAACACGAGTCTTACACATTGTTTGGTACCATCATCGTGCATTAAACCACTTGACCTACCACTTCGACCACTACACCATCACTAAACTTTTAAAACACTCTTTTTACTTACCAAAACGGTTTTAAACCGAGTTTTTTCCGATCAAACGAGTTATTACACTTACGTCGGTCACTCGCCATAACCAAACATGTAAGTATGAGGGTGTAAAAATCCTCTTTTATTATGTTTTCATTTGTTTCATGACTCTAACATGCTAAAACATGCATAACATGAACCAAAACATGGAATAAACGAGCCAAAACTGATTTTTGTCCGAGGCGAAGCCCCTTAGGTCGCCAAATGGCTCGCGCCTAAATGGGGTGCTCGGACTGAGATCAACCGTGTTTGTTCTCGTCATTTCCCTTAATCCATTTTTCATATTTGTAATCGGTTTTTACCATTTCAAGTATTTTCGAAACCTTTTTGTTTCATTTCACATGTTTTAACCATAAAACATTTTTCACCCTTGGTTCTTCATACCATGACGGTTAAATCCGTGTTTCGGTGATAATATTTGGTTAATGACATTTAGAAGGTATTTTAAAGCCTTTTATTTCATTTCTTCACATTTTTCAAACAAACATATTAGTCACCAACACAAAATCATCCTTGGTTCTACATACCATGCCGGATTTTAACCCGGGTACGATGACGAGTATCGACTAATTACATTCGAAATGGACTTAAAACAATTAGTCCACAATCATTTGTCAAAACTATTCATGTCAAGTTTGTCAAATCGAACCCGACATCGAATATTATCAAATAATGATGATTATTTGGATCTAGTTCTTCAAATCAACAAATGCGGTCTAAACGACCCTTTCAAAGTCAAACCGGGTTCAAACACCCATTTTTAACACGTTTTATAACGTTTTCTAAACAGTCAGAACACGGCATACAACCGTTGGCTAACCCGCGCCTCAAGCAGGCTCCTCATTTCTCACTTTCAAAACCAGAGGGAGGCCCCTTACACCGCCGGCTGGCTCGCGCCTCTTATAGCCGTCTGGTACAGGGCCTGTTTCCTTCCAGCATTAGTCTAGGACGATCCCGACACCGGTTAACCCGGATATAGGACGGATCAGATGACTATTCAATTATTCAAAACCATATTTGCAAAATGCCTTACTAAGACAAATGGATCATGTTATGCACTCTAAATCTAATACGGTAAATGGATGTTTAATTTCCGTCTTGCATGCAAATCAACCATTAATCCAACTCGACATCTTATAATTGATATTTGGATTAAATCAACCGACTTAGAAAGCTCTCACATGTTAGGTTTAAATTATTGGATGCGCATTCATGCATTTAAACCATTTTATCAATTTTTGCATTCAACCAACCAAGATCGATCAGTAGAGGCCGCTAAACGCGGGCGGGATTGGGTGTCTGATTAAAGGGCTTCCCAATACGTACCTTCACCTCTTACTCAGAAACTTTGGATAGTGGACGACCTTATCCAGGGCGTACGAGAGTCATTCTAGAGATAGGATGTTAAAGAGGGACGATTTCCTTATCTTTAGTACCTATGTCAAACACTGCTTTGTGCTTCGATTTGACCGAGGTATAAAGTGGAATTCGAACGGGTTCCAGGCATCCCACAAATGCTTGGTGGTGACTCCGAACATCTCTAATCGTTTCGAGACCCTTACCGAGACGAAACCGACCGATCTAAAACGATCCTGTCGAAGGCATTTTTACGCCGCCGAGCGTGGCTTTCAAAAGACCGCTATACGTCCACAGATCGGCTAGGCGTGTAGGTGGGCTATGTCCACAGCCGCATCGAAACTAATGGGTGATGAAGTGTGGGAATCCGTAAAAGACTTGCCTAAAATAGTTGATGCTTCTGATCAAGAATTGAAAAGATTGAAAGATCAGAATGAAGGTTGGTCGAAACAAAGCATATTCTGGGAATTTCCCTACTGGAAAACGTTGTTGATTCGACACAACTTGGACGTTATGCACATTGAGAATTTTTTTTTTGAACAACTTATCAACACCATCATGGATGTACCTGGTAAAACTAAATTTGACCCTAAGGGTAAAGAAGACTTTAATGAACTTTGCTATAAACGGCCCACATCATCTAGGTTTGTTTTATCAACCGCGGAGAAAAAAGCTCTATGTGACTGGGTTGCTAATTTAAAATTCCCGGATGGTTATGCTTCAGATTTGAGTCGGTGTGTTGACCATAAAAAGATGGTGTTACATTCCATGAAAAGTCATGATTGTCATGTCTTTATGGAATGACTACTCCCCGTTGCCTTGAAAGAGTTGCTCCCGATAGGTCCTTGGAATGCAATAACTGAGATAAGCCAATTTTTTAGAGACCTGTGTACTTCTACGATTAGAGTTGATTCTATGGAACGTCTGGAGTCAAACATTGCGGAGATAATATGCAAGTTAGAGAAGATATTTCCCCCGTCTTTTTTCAATTCCATGGAGCATTTGCCTCTTCACCTACCTTATGAAGCGAAAGTTGGAGGACCTGTTCAATATCGATGGATGTATCCATTTGAGAGATTTCTTAATCATTTAAAAAAAAGATTGGAAACAAAGCTCGGGTGGAGGGTTCAATATGCAACGCTTTTTTGTTAGAGGAAATTTCAAATTTCTGTTCTTTTTATTTCGAAGATCACATTGACACAAAAGCAAAAGACTTAGATGTTGGTGTAAATTCCGATGACCAGTTGAAATCTAAGTTACCCGAGTTATTCAATGATGACATGGGAACTACAACCGGGAAATGTATATAGAGGTACTTAACTGAGAAAGAGTATGAAGAAGCTCATTTTTATGTGCTAAGGAATTGTGGAGAGTTTTTAGAGACTTATGAAAAGTAAGTTAACACTTCATCATTACTCAATTGTTTTTTAATTATCAAATTAGATCGAATTTATAGGTAATTAATACATAACTAAAACATGCTTTCCCTACTTATAGGGAATTTGAGACACATATCAAAATCAATTTCCTGATGTCACATCCTCTGATGATGTTTGGGCATCACATGACAAAAGTTTTTCGAAATGGTTCCGAAATCAAGTAAGTGATGATACATTTTCTTTGAAATTGAACTACACATTTAGATTTCTTACTAGATATTGAAAAAAATATAACAACTTAATTAACATTTTTTTATTCATAGGTTCATAGATTGAAGGATCATCTAATAATAGCTTTAGCATTGGATCCTAGTAACATGGTCAAGTCTTGGAGACGGTATTCCATCAACGGCTATAAGTTTCGAGCTTTTAAGGAGGGAGTTGATGTTTCGAAGTCTACGTTAAGGAATGGGGTTTCTATGAATTCAACTGAAGGGTTGGACTACTATGGAACCCTAAATGAAGTAATTGAGCTTTCTTATTATGCCGAGCAAAGGATTTATAGGGTTATATTGTTTAAAAGTGATTGGCTTGATAATTCCCCACAAGGACTTAGTATCCATAAGGTCTATGGACTTGTAGATGTAAACGAGAAAAAGAAACTTCGTGGACATAACCCATTTGTGGAAGCTTTTCAAGTTGATCAATTTTGTTATGCTCCTTATCCAACCATTAAGAAAGGTAATCACGGTATTAAAACCGGCGGAATTTCCGTCAGTATTTTGTAAAAACTGACGGATTTTCTGTCACTACCTATTTTCCCCATTTTTCCAGAAATCACATGAAAACGCCACGTGTCAGCACAAACCGACGGAATTTCCGTCAGTAATGCAAAAAAACTGACGGAAATTCCGCCAGTTCTATTCTTTTAATATGATTTCAGAAAAACACATGAAATGCCACGTGTCAAGGAATACCGACGGAATTTCCGTCAGTAATGATAAAAAACTGACGGAAAATCCGTCACTTCCTAGCTAGAAATAAGGATGGAATTCCCGCCAGTGATCCGTCAGTGTTTTTAAATACCGACGGAAATTCTGTCAGTGCAGGTTTTTTAGTGACGAAATAAGCTGACCCTGTTTTCTGACCGAATTTCCGTCAGTAAATGGAAATACCGACGGAAAAGCCGTCAGTATGGCCTTAAATTTTCCGTCGGTATCCCGCGTTTTCGTTGTAGTGACATTGCCCACCTGCCAAATCTTCACCATTACACACCTGCCAAATCTTCACCATTATATACATTTGGAGTGTGTATGTTTGGGCAATGTGAAAGTTGTTTCAATGATGATTAAACAGTCCGTCTGACTGTTCGTTTTGATATTTTGGTCCTGTTTGTGTCGATTGTTCGTTGGGTTTGTTCGTGGTCGTGGCTCTTCCTCCCTTTCTCATTTGCTCAGGCTAATGTGAGGGCGAGGACAAGCCAAACAGTTTCCGGGACCGTCCTATCCCTAGCCCGGTTTTAGGTCTCTTTTTAGGTTGTTTTAGGGTCATTTGTGACGGTCTTAAATATTGTTACAATTGTTGTCGTTTTTGCTGCGTTTTTTGGCCTATTTTGGGCTGATTAAGGACCACCATCTCTTTTTACTCCAAATGGTATCGGAGCTTCGGCTCTTCTGTTTTCTTAAACCAAGACGATCTTGGGAAATGGTGGTCTTTGGTTTTTAGGGTGTGACACCGCAAATCTGTGTGTGGCTTGATTTGTGGGTGTTGGCTTTGGTTCAAGCACTTGTGTGATGCTTGAATCTAGTTGGCTAATAAGGGGGTTCTAAGTATTTGATGTGTGCTTGCTTAGAATGGGCTCTTGTTGTCTCCCACTTTATCATCTACACTACATTTTTCTGAAAATGTTTTTGTTTTTGAAATCGTCTTTTGTTATACCATGTTCTTAACCGCGAAAGTTTGAGGAAAACTTTTCTCAACAAAGGAAGTTTGAAACAAATGTGGCAACCGAGATTTTGAGCCAAAACAACCGGTTTTCCAAGCAAAAAGAAGAGCACAAATTGCAAAGATTCCAAGAGAAAGTGACAACAAATAATGATCCCCTTTTTGTACAAGCAAAATGCCAAGCAAGGAAGGAACTTTAAACAACAAAATGGCAGCCCATTTTCCTGCCTCAAATAGTCCAAGGAGCTGTCCATTTTTGCCTAGTTTTTTGTACTTTGTCTACTTTGTATTTTTGTTTGGTTTCTCTTTAATTTATGGCCTTAGGATCTATTGTTAGATGAATGACCTAGATGCTCTGTGAGTCTCTATAAAAGGAGCTCATTTCCCTTGTAACAAATCATATTTTGAGAATGAAAATATGAGAGGTTTTGAAAACCCTTAAGTCTTTTGCTTAGTGCTTGGACAATCCCATCTTTGCTTAGTGCGAGAGGTTTTGAAAACTACTCCTAGGCTTAAGCTTGCTTCGTGATCTCGTTTAAGTCATATCTTGTTCATCTCACGCCCATCAAACGGTATTTGTCGAGTGCAAAGCCGGGCTCAACTGAGATGTTTTCTTGTTCATTTCACGTCCATTCACACGGGTTTTGTTTAATGCAAACCGGGCTCAAGTAAAATGTTTTCTTTTAATCTTTCATTTTATGTTTCAAATAAATCCTCACAAAACAACCCAAAACCGAAACAATACAAATACACGAAAACGGCATGTTTCAATGATGATTAAATAGTCCGTCTGACTGCTCATTTTGATATTTTTGGTCCTGTTTGTGTCGATTGTTCGTTGGGTTTGTTCTTGGTCGTGGCTCTTCCTCCCTTTCGCATTTTCTCATGCTAATGCGAGGGTGAGGACAAGCCAAACGGTTTCCGGGACCGTCCTATCCTTAGCCTGGTTTTAGGTCTCTTTTATTCTTGTTTTTGGGTCATTTGTGACGGTCATAAATTATGTGGCAATTGTTGTCTTTTTTGTTGTGTTTTTTGGCCTATTTTGGGCTGATTAAGGACCACCCTCTTGTTTTACTCCAAATGGTATCCTTTTTGTACAAGCAAAATGCCAAACAAGGAAGGAACTTTAAACAACAAAATGGACAGCTCCTTGGACTGTTTGAGGCGTGAAAATGGGCTGCCATTTTGTTGTTTAAAGTTCCTTCCTTGCTTGGCATTTTGCTTGTACAAAAAGGGGACCATTTGTTGTCACTTTCTCTTGGAATCTTTGCAATTTGTGCTCTTCTTTTTGCTTGGAAAACCGGCTGTTTTGGCTCAAAAATCTCGGTTGCCACATTCGTTTCAGTGCCCTAAGTACTCGGCCAAGTGGGCCTGTTTAGTTGAGAAATTTGCGTAAAATTTGCTTTTTCTACCTTATCTATTCATTTCTATCTCGAACCTCGTAACTTCGGCATTGATTTATCTTAAAATAATTCAAAATTTCCATATTGTAATTTTTTGTTTGAATTACACTTTTGAAGCAAAACAAACCACATCTAGTCCCATTGAGCCTGGTTTTGGACCGTCACACAATTTGAGGTCCAAAACAAAAACCGTCTGAGAACATGTGGTACTTTTTGGCCTAAGATCCTCCTATAAAGAGTTTGGAGCACTTTTGCCTAGGATCTTTTGTCTTGAAAGGATTTGAATCATATTCAAACAAGGGAAGTAAAACCGGGTGGACCATGGCTACATGGTTTGCAATGTCAAGTACAAGGGTCACTTTCAAGCTTCCCAATTTGTCCAAGATAATCTCTTGCCTCCTTCTTACATGCTCTAGCTCTTATACACTCCTTTTGGCCGGACCATGTGATGCTTCCAAGGAGTCCAAACAATCATTGTCCTTATTAGTTTACTTTCTTGCTTTTCATTTAAATTTTCAAATTGTGTAAGAACCTTGTGTAAGGCCTTAGGGCCACTTTTGTACCGGCTTTTGGACCGTTAGATGCTAGGATAGATGAATTATGAGGATTGCTTAGCTTGGTCTATAAAAGCAAGGCTTTTCCCTATGTAATATTCAGATTTGTTGAATGATAGACACAAGTTAGAAGCTTTGCTTTCTACTAATCTTCTTTGCTTAGTGCTAGAAAACCCTCTATTGCTTAGTGCTTAGAGTTGAGTGATTCCATTGCTTAGTTCTTGGATTCCTCTTAAGCTTAATCTATTGGCTTATTGCTTGGATTAAGTCATATCCCGAGTCACTCAATCCTAATCATACTTGCAATACAATCGTGTTGTTCAAGTTAAATCAAGTTTTCAAACAGTCCAACCGTGTGTTCAAAATGAGTCCCAAAGTTTCTGACCAAATTTTAGTCATTTTTTATCACAATTAAGCAGTCCATTTCACTGTCCAATTCGTGTCTTATTTGTCCAAAATACGAGTCTTGAGTATTTTACTTCAAATTGGTTATCAGAGCAAGGTTTAACACAATTCCATTGTTGTGTTAGTCTTGGGAAGAAGCCTTTCTAGTGAGTTCATACTACCCTAACTACATTAAAAAAAACATAAAAACAACCATGAGTGAGGAAAGGCTACTCGGTATTGGGAACCAAGTGACCAAACTCTCGGAGAAATGTGACCGTGTGTTGGATACTCTGAATGCCATCATGGCCAACATTCCAACACCAACAAAGGAAGGAAGACCACTCCGTGGTAGGGAAAGAAGCCATAGTCGCATGGGGAGAGAGCAAGCTCATGGAATGCAAGAGCAATACTCGGATTCAAGAGTCCTCAACAAAAACTTAAAGGTACAAAGTCCTAACCTTCATGATAGCTTAAATACGGACGTGGGTCTTAATTTAGTAACATGGAGAGTGATGCATATGTTGGAATATGTGTCCTCCGACAATAATGCGATCACGACTGTTGATCATGATGATCACATGTTTAAGTCTCATTAAAATGAATACAATTGGGAAGTAATATTGTTATTCATGTCAACCGGTCAACATATATCGGTAATGATTGGGTGACTAGAGTTTGACATTACTTGTCGTGTGACGGTGGTGATCGATTGACCCCTAGGTCATACCTATAGGGCATTACTCTTAATTGATTATTTAATTAATCGTATAATGTTACGAGTTAATTAAATTACTTGAAAATTGACGGACGATTTTGGAAGTAAAATTTACGTATCATATTGAAATGTGATTAAATAAGATACGGTCTGAGTAATTGAATTGTATCATTACTCGGATGAAATAATCGTTTAATGTAACAATTAAATTGTATGAATTGTTATAAATACAATCAGTTGTGATTTATAAATTGGTAAAATTTTTGGCATAAGTAATTATGAAATTACTAAGTCAATTTTTGTATGTGACGTGTTTTTATTAATACGTTGATTTTTAATATGTTAAAAATACATAACAAATATATGTGACATGTGACATGTAACATATAGACAATTGACAAAAATAATATGGAATCCATATTATAGATTGGGCCGAAAATAAGAAGGATTTAAGCTAATTATAAGTTGTTTGTAATTAGTGGAAAACACAATGATTAAAAGGAAACCTAGCCATGCAAGCCTATTGTTCCTTGTGAAGAACAATTTCTCCATGCATTGGCTCACCCTAAAGCTCCTCTTACACGGTTTTGGGAAGAAAAATTCATCATTGTTTTTCTTATAATTTTACCCAATAATATACAAAATGTTGTAGATTATTATTCATTCTATTCCATCATCAAATATAGAGATTTCTAGTGAGATAAAATCCTCTCTTCTTCTCTCTTAAAAACCGAAACAAATAAGTATTTTATAAAAGTTTTGGTTCAATTTTCTACCTTTGATTAATATTATAACTAGTATTTGTAATATTAATTATATTAAGAGAAGCCTTGGGTATAATACATAAGGAGAGATCTTACACTTAGATCTTTGTTCTTCCATTGGAAAAGCTCAAGAACAAGAAGAGAAAGGTGATCTCTCTTGTGCCCTAATAGCCGAAATCTACTATGTAAGGACATGATTTCTCCTCTATTTATATTATCGTTTGCATGCATAAGATCCGTTTTAATTTTATGACAAATTAGTTTTGACATATTTGAGTATGTTAACATGTATATGAATCTACATTTCCTTCAATCGGTATCAAGAGCCACGGTTGTTTGCATGCAAATTGGTTAAAAGTTTTTCCGAGTTATATGAATAACAAAATAAAACTTGTAAAATTTGTGTTATTATGATATATCACGAAATTATTACATGCATGTTAATATTTCTGGTCCTAAAGTGTTTTAGGATATTTTGGTTAATTTTTCGGATTTTTATTGTTCATAATTTACAATAATGGCATTTAAATGTGATTTTATGTGTAAAAATGTCATTTTTGGTCTAAAAATAGCTATACTTCGAATTTTCACTTGGTTTTTGGATATGTTGTTACATATATTATTTTGAGATAACCTGTAAATTTTCATAATTTTTGGACTTGTTATGCTCGAAAAATGAATTTTTCATCATTAAATTCGGATTTAAGAGAAAAATAGGTTAATATGAGTTAAATTTCGAATATGGTCATAGAAAATTAATATATTGTCACATGCAACTTTACAAGATGTGTGTAAAATAATTGGCTATAAAGAAGTCTTTTAGCATGATTTATGAATTTTTGAAGAAAAATAGCATAAATAGTGACATTATTAGTGAAAAATTAATAAAACATATTCTATGACTTAGGAAAAACGTCTAATGTTGCATTTTATTATATTTTTCAGATCTAAAATTGAAAAGTTAATGAAAATAATTTTTCCATGTTTTTATGATTATTTTATTATAAATTGATAAACCGCAACATTGTTTTTCCTAAAAAAATTTGAAATTTTTAACCTAAGATTTTGAACATTATGAGTGTCATGGGATTTTTCCAGAATGTTCATGAATTTAAATTTCAAATTTTGAATTTATTTGAAATTTTTAGATTTATTTGAAGTTTAATGGCTTATTTTTGTAATTTTTGGTCCATTTTTGAACAATTTTATAAATAAAGGTTAATTATGGTCAAATTATTAGTGAAGACTATATTTTGAGTCCTAAGAGGTTAGGTTAATTAACTTATGCATAAATATGAGTTTATGCATTTTTGTGATTATAAAATGTTGAAATCACGCAAATCCGTAAAAACCGAGTAATATACGATATTGGCTAATTAAAAGGCGATTTAGCATAAAAATTGAGCATGTTCATACATATTATTATGCTGCATTTTCTTTATGATTGTCATAATTTTTAATTTATGTAATTTTGAATTATGTAATTTTACTTAGTATGGCCTTAGATTTTAATTGGTATTTCCCGAAATGTATGGGAATATCGATTCGGTTGTAATTTTTATTGTGATCTCGTATCACCGTTTTGTAATTTAATAGATTTATTTTATTTTAGTTACAAATGTATAATAGGAAATTATGTAATTTATTATGTAATTTTATTCATTCCGGAGTTTCCAAAAGACGGATTTCATCAAGAATGGCGATACATAAAGACGGTGTTACCTCGAGATGCGTGCCACAACCGAAGTTCAAGGGACCAATGGAGTTGGTTTCCGAATATGTAATAGATTAATAGTTTTTCTATTTTAGGAAAGGCCATACTAGGATTTATTTATTTACTTTTATGCTTGCATTTTATTTATGTCACATGCATCGCTAAATCGCCATAACTAAACATGCATCCTTATTTTATCGAGTTTTTCGACCGTGTCAATTAGAATTATCGTAGTTCACCGCTTTAGTTCACTTATAACGTGATAGATAATAAATTGACATGACCTCTCGCTAAAACTATCAATTGAGACATAGCCTTACCAAATAGTAGAAACCATGAAAACCTATTTCGCGAGGGAGTGCACTCGGCTACCCCGGGGTACAAACCTTGTTACGTAGGGGAAGTGGGTGATAAATGTCTAATCCACCGAATTCATGTTGATGAGGGTTTCATCGGCTACCCCGTGCCTAAGTTAATGTGGGTTTGGATAATGGACACATTTATTCGAAATTTGGATTGAACTCAACAAAAGTAATTGATAAGGGTTTCATCGGCTACCCCGTGCCCTTATTGATGTGTTTTGGGCTATAGATAAATATTAGAGTAATTTTATCGACCAAGAGTTCTAAAAGTAGAATCGATTAAAAGGTTAATCCACCGAGTTATATTGATGAGGGTTTCATCGGCTACCCCGTGCCTAAGTCGATATGAATTTGGGTCTTGGAATCATTTATTCTAGTTGGGTAGAGGTCACTAGAAAAATGCGTAAAACTTGTTTAAATCATTCATTTTTACGAGTATAATTAAAACGACAAATGTTTTACTCCTTATATTTTGTTTTGTAGACCACTTCTTATTCATAACAAATGGCAACACCAACTCCTAATGCTACACCACTCGCTACTTCATCTTGGCTCCGATCCTTTATGGATCGATGTAAACTTGAAAAGAATGGGTCAAATTTCTCCGAGTGGGATGCCCAACTCAAATTAGCTGCCGAGGGTGACGACAAGCTTCGTTACCTTACCGAGGCCTCTCCACCCGAACCCTCCACTAGGTCCACCGCGGCCACTAGGGAAGCCTATGAGGCTTACCAAAAGGAGTCCGCCGCAATGAAAAATGTATTAATATTTGCGATGGAGGCGGAACTCCAAAGGAGAGCCTTCAAAATGGGCAATGCTAATGAGATTTACTCCAAACTTGTGACCATGTTTTCACAAACTCCGCGGATCGTCCAATATGAGGCGGCCGCCGCATTCTTTGATCTCGACTTCAAAGAGGGCCAAAAGGTTAGCCCTCATGTGCTCAAACTCATGGAGCTTGTCGAGACCTTGAAAATTCAAAAGGTTGAAATCCCCAAAGAACTCATCGTAGATAGGATTCTACACTCCTTGTCTAAAGTCAAGGCATATGTGCAATTCCGGGTGAATTTCAACATGCAAGACAAGGACGTGTCTCTTGAGGAGTTGCACAAGTTACTTGTGCAAGCCGAGAGGGACATGGAGTTAAATGTGAACCCTCCCAAGGATGTGCTTAACATAAGCACAAAGAGTAAGGGGAAGTTCAAGAAGAGTGCAAGAAAGGGTAAAAAGCAAGCTCCCACATTCACCAAAGCTAAGTCTTGTGAAGCTAGCACCTCCAAAGTCAAGAAGGGTCCTCTTGACAAATGCCATTATTGTAATGGCATGGGACATTGGAAGAGGAATTGTTCCAAATACCTTGGTGATATCAAAGCTGGAAAGATCACTCCAGTAGGTAAATGACTAACCTTCTTTTATGTTTCTAAAATTCAACTATGGTATTATGATGCAAAGTTGTGATAATGTATCTCCCTTTTTTATTGTAAATAGGGCCTCCACCAAGCAAAGACAAGGGAAAAGAAAAACAAGCATGAGAAACCATGGAGAAGCTAAGGATAGCTTTTATGGAGCTTTGTTTTTCATTGTCTTATTTTAAGTTATGTTTTGGATTCTAGAACTTTGAGTTTCCGTGTTCGACATGGAAAAGTATTTTGGATAATGAGTTGTATTTTGGATGATAGTGACTTGGTTTGCAACCCAAGTCACCCGTTTTATCATTTATCCTTTTAAATGTTCTAAAATTCATCTTTAAATGCTTGCGTTTTGAAACATAAGATCATTCACTTAAAGGTGATCTAATAGACAATTATAATGACGGGTTTCATTATATGTCCACATGCTTAAGGCTTGTGTATGATCATTTATGAAGTGATTTTGAGTCTATGAACTCTCTTAAAGGTATGTCAATCACCAAGTACACACATGAAATCAATTAATATTAGTCTGTCTATGAGATAGTTCTCCTTATACTTCAACATCATTGATTAGTGTCTCATATGCTATCTTTGAATATATAGTGTATTTATTCTAAAGATAGAGTGGGAGAAAAATGAGGACACAACACACAAGGCAAGATAAAATTGTGTACTTGTGTAAATGTAGATCTACACAAGAGAAAATGATTTGAATAAAGGTATATCTATTTACATAGTATACCAAATAGATGAGATCTATGGTCTCAAGTTAGTTCTATATAACTAATGAGAAATGAGACCAAGTGTAGTAATCATAAGAGTAAATTCTCAAAATAACTACACGAGGAGACCAAAAGAAGTTTTGGATAAAAATGACTAATGTAAAGTCTTAACAAGTTTTGACTAAGTTCTATATGATAAATTTTGACCAAATAGTTTCAATCATGAGTTTTACTTAAGAGCCTAAATGAATCAAAATAAAGTTGCAAAGATTGATATTCCGATATCTTCAATAGCCAACGTATTAACCATACAAATGTCATTACTTAACCTCCCTATGAAATGGTTAAATCTCCTTCCAAAAGGGTATTTGCGAAGGAAGTATTCTAAATATTATTTGTATTTGAATAATGACATTACCACACTTCATTATGACATAAGTGTGTTAGAGATTTAAAATCTCTTTTCGTAAGGTTGAGATGAGACCACTTCAAAATAGGCATTTTGAAAGGATATGATGGGAACATATATGGTTTTATCCTAATAACTTGGCAATGCAATTTATATTTCAATTTTTGAATAAATTTCAATTGAGAAGTCAATTTCGAAATATGTTGAATTGAGTGGGAGTTAGGAAATTCTCATGTGAAGACATGGAATTTAGTGGGAGCTATCATCCTTGAATGTATAAAACTCATTACTCATTAAAGAATGACGAGCTAATACCTTCTTTCATAAAGAAGCTTTTGAGTTTTCAATTCTGGATGAAAATGGACAATGATGAATCCAATTACATCATGGGATGTTGGATTAGTATTAAGAGATACACATCATATCAACATATACATAGGTTATTCATATGAATGAAAATGGGATTACCATTAGCAATCATGGTAGTTCATTGAACCTAAGAACGGTTGATCTCATGATTATTAGTAACTAATGTTTCCGCCATTAGAATAATCATATACGTGTCCAATTATGAATCATATGCATAAGAGCATGATGATTGGTTGGTGAGCCATAAAAGAAACGTCATGAATTCTCGAGTAGAATCCGATGAACGATTTCGGTGATTAACGGAATGTTCCATTGTGTATTAAGAGGTTGCACATACTGTAGAAAATCCGAGCACATATGAGGATTTATGAGAATCCCAAATCTTTCAAGCCTAGGAAGAGAAATGAGAAGTTTTGGAAAGATGCTTGGTTGAATAAGAGGTTATTCAAGATAATCTTTCCTAGTTAAGCTAGGACCCGTGAGAAGTACTAAGCTAATAATCTTGTAAATTGTTACAAGATTCTACAAAACACATACCTAGTGCATTGTGTGTGGATAAAATACTTGATCAAGACAAGTTATATTATTCATCACAAATTGCTTCGTTATGTGATAGTCGATAAGAAAGTTCTTTCAAGTTAAAGAACCAAAACCAAGGTCGAGAACCTTGATGTGTACTTGGTAAAATTCATGGTATGAGAACATGAATGTGAAGGAAATTGCAAGTGTAAGAAGTTTGAACACGTGGACACATGGGATGTTAAACTTCTATTGCAATCAATAAGTGTTTACACTTATGATAAACATCACAAGGTTGTAATATGATATTGACTACCCGGGTGTGATGTCGACACTTGTCATTTGAGTTATTATTAACTCACTTTGAACATTGTTATATCCAAACGGGTTGTAGAGACAATTGAACCCCGTTAAAGTGAACATGGATTAACATTGTTTTGCCCATAGTCACTTATATGAGGTGACGTCTCGAAGTGACTAGAGTGTGAGGCGATTGATGGCAAGTTCAAGTGCCATACAGTCATGTGAGATGACTAGTCGATCACATAGGCAGATTGTTAGGAACATTTTGTCGGGCCTAATGACCGCTTATAGAGTTCTTGCAAATTTATATAGCCTGGTCGTGGCGAGAGCTACTATAGTATTCAAATGAGTCGATTCTTTTGACTAAAGACTATTCACCTAAGATGGCACAGTTTGATTAACTTTGATTTGTGTTACTACGACCTTCGTAAATGGGGTCAAATGGGCATATTTTGGGTTATGATGGTCGTGGCTAGTCGAAGGGAATGAGTGCGATAGGAATTGTCCACCCCTAGTCGGGGTTATAACAATATCTCGGGGCCACTCGAGGAGTAATGAACTCGAAATGCGTGGCCACGCTCGGATGACATCCAGAGTGGATAAATCCGGTCAATCAGTTATTCTCCAAGATCGAGGAAACCACTCTTGATATGATCACTTGCAAGTACGACCTGAAAGACACCTTGCATTGAGTGGGAGATAGTAATAGGACAAGAGAATTGGTGACGCACACTTGTCGAGGACAAGTGGGAGATTGTTGGAATATGTGTCCTCCGACAATAATGCGATCACGACTGTTGATCATGATGATCACATGTTTAAGTCTCATTAAAATGAATACAATTGGGAAGTAATATTGTTATCACAACCGTGAACATATATCGGTAATGATTGGTCGACTAGAGTTTGACATTACTTGTCGTGTGACGGTGGTGATCGATTGACCCCTAGGTCATACCTATAGGGCATTACTCTTAATTGATTATTTAATTAATCGTATAATGTTACGAGTTAATTAAATTACTTGAAAATTGACGGACGATTTTGGAAGTAAAATTTACGTATCATATTGAAATGTGATTAAATAAGATACGGTCTGAGTAATTGAATTGTATCATTACTCGGATGAAATAATTGTTTAATGTAACAATTAAATTGAATGAATTGTTATAAATACAATCAGTTGTGATTTATAAATTGGTAAAATTTTTGGCATAAGTAATTATGAAATTACTAAGTCAATTTTTGTATGTGACGTGTTTTTATTAATACGTTGATTTTTAATATGTTAAAAATACATAACAAATATATGTGACATGTGACATGTAACATATAGACAATTGACAAAAATAATATAGAATCCATATTATAGATTGGGCCGAAAATAAGAAGGATTTAAGCTAATTATAAGTTGTTTGTAATTAGTGGAAAACACAATGATTAAAAGGAAACCTAGCCATGCAAGCCTATTGTTCCTTGTGAAGAACAATTTCTCCATGCATTGGCTCACCCTAAAGCTCCTCTTACACGGTTTTGGGAAGAAAAATTCATCATTGTTTTTCTTATAATTTTACCCAATAATATACAAAATGTTGTAGATTATTATTCATTCTATTCCATCATCAAATATAGAGATTTCTAGTGAGATAAAATCCTCTCTTCTTCTCTCTTAAAAACCGAAACAAATAAGTGTTTTATAAAAGTTTTGGTTCAATTTTCTACCTTTGATTAATATTATAACTAGTATTTGTAATATTAATTATATTAAGAGGAGCCTTGGGTATAATACATAGGGAGAGATCTTACACTTAGATCTTTGTTCTTCCATTGGAAAAGCTCAAGAACAAGAAGAGAAAGGTGATCTCTCTTGTGCCCTAATAGCCGAAATCTACTATGTAAGGACATGATTTCTCCTCTATTTATATTATCGTTTGCATGCATAAGATCCGTTTTAATTTTATGACAAATTAGTTTTGACATATTTGCGTATGTTAACATGTATATGAATCTACATTTCCTTCAGCATACACAACCCCAACCCTTAGAAATGGACCAAAGACAACAAATATTTCAGTCTAGGTGCACCATAAAAGGGAAGGTTTGTAATTTAATCATTGATGGAGGGAGTTGTACCAATGTAGCATCTAGTACCCTTGTTGAAAAGCTTTCCTTACCCATACAACACCACCCATGTCCTTACAAATTAAGATGGCTCAACAAAGGGACCGAGGTGAGGGTTGATAAGCAATGTTTAGTACCCTTTTCCATTGGTAAAAACTATGTAGATGAAGCCCTTTGTGATGTTCTACCCATGGATGCTTGTCATTTCTTACTTAGTAGACCTTGGGAGTTTGATAGAGATTCGGTACATCATGGGAGGGATAACACCTAAACCTTCAAATTTGGCTCAAAAAATATTATCTTTTCACCATTACCACCACCTATCAAACCAACAACACCACCTTCCATGGTTGAACCGTTAAGAGAGGTCTTGTTAGTCAATGAGGCTGAGATGTTACAAGAGTTGAAAGGGGAAGATGATATCTATGTCTTAGTCGCCAAGGACATGCTTGGGGGAAACGAAATGACCCTCCCATTAGAAATCCGAGAGCTCCTCAATGGCTATGAAGATGTGTTTCCTAGTGAGCTTCCAAGTGGCTTGCCTCCCCTTAGGGGCATTGAACATCAAATTGATTTCATTCCGGGTGCTACACTTCCTAACAAGGCTGCATATCGGAGTGATCCAAAATCCTCTCAAGAGTTACAACAACAAATTGGGGAACTTATGAGCAAGGGTTTTGTGAGGAAGAGCCTTACTCCTTGTGCCGTCCCGGCCTTGCTTGTGCCAAAGAAAGATGGGTCTTGGAGAATGTGTACCGATAGTAGAGCCATTAACAACATTACTATTAAATATAGGTTTCCTATACCTAGACTTGATGACATTCTATATGTACTAAGTGGAGTTCAAGTGTTCTCAAAAACAGATTTGAGGCAAGGGTACCATCAAGTAAGAATCAAGGAAGGAGATGAGTGGAAAACGGCTTTCAAGACTAAGTATGGGTTATATGAATGGCTTGTGATGCCATTTGGTCTTTCTAATGCACCTAGTACGTTCATGAGGCTCATGACCGAGGTACTTAGGCCTTATTTGGGTCGATTTGTGGTTGTTTACTTTGATGATATCTTGGTCTATAGTCCTTCCAAAGAGGAGCATTTCAATCATATGCTAGCATTGTTCGAAACTCTTAGAGAACACAAGTTGTATGGTAAGCTTGAGAAGTGTTCATTTATGCAAAGTGAAGTCCAATTCTTGGGTTTCATCATCTCTAACCAAGGCATTCTTGTTGATCAAGAGAAAGTTAAGGCAATCAAAACATGGCCAACACCGAGGACCATCATGGATGTGAGAAGTTTCCACGGCCTAGCTTCTTTTTATAGAAGGTTCATCAAAGATTTTAGCACCATCATGGCTCCCCTAACCGAATGTATGAAGAAGGGTGAGTTCAAATGGGGAGAGAAAGCCGAGGAGTCCTTCAACACCATCAAGAGGCTACTTTGTGAGTCACCGATTCTCTCTTTACCCAATTTCAATAAACTATTTGAAGTTGAGTGTGATGCTAGTGGGATTGGGATAGGGGCCGTACTCTTGCAAGAACAAAAATCTATTGCCTAATTTAGTGAGAAATTGAGTGGAGCCAAGCTCAATTATTCAACATACGATAAGGAATTCTATGCCATTATTCGAGCCTTGACCCATTGGAGCCACTACTTGAAGCCACGACCCTTTGTCCTCCATTCGGATCATGAGGCTCTCAAATACATCAATGGCCAACACAAACTCAATCATAGGTGTGCCAAATGGGTAGAATTTCTACAATCCTTCAACTTTTCAAGCAAGTACATCGAAGGGAAAGACAATGTGGTGGCAGATGCATTATCTAGGTGGTTCATTATGTTGAGTTTTATGGAGCAAAGAGTCCTTGAGTTTGAGCACATGAAGGAGTTATACCAAGAGGATCCATATTTCAAAGAGGAGTGGGAACTACTTCAAGGAGGCCAAATCAAAATCAAGAGCAAATACTTAACTCAAAATGGCTTCTTGTTCTATGGAAACCGGTTGTGCATACCAAGGGGATCTTATAGAAGTCTATTAGTGAGAGAAGTCCACTCTAATGGTCTTTAATGCGGGAGCATTGCTCGATAGTGAAAATGAAGTTCTTATTAGTCGAAATGTGGCCCAAATAGTAGAGGGATTCAAGTTTGGCCCGAGTTGTGTGACGATGTTGAAATGGGCTGGCACCGAAGAGGCGTGGGCTGAAAACACGGTTGCTAAAATAACCGAATACCAGGCTTGTGTTCGGATATTGGTAACTGGTATTAGATTTTATTAGTTATTAATTTATCTTCAAATAAAAGATATCATTCTTAGCTTATTATCTAAGATAAGTTAGAGATAGAAATAATATCTGATTTTATTTAGTTGTTATTTGATTCTTATCTTTTTCCCCAAGATAGCTTGGAGAAGGAGTTAGTATAAATAGGGCCTCTTATAAACCCTATTTTTCAGATTATGAGTTTTAATAAAAATTTACATTTGTGAGCTAACCCTAATTAATCTTGCGAGATTGTTAGTTTTCTTTTCATCTTTGAGAGGTTGAAAGTTATAGTAGATTGAGTTATAACCTTGCGAGGTTAGAACGAGATCCACTATCCTTTCTGGTTACTTCGTTCCAATTCACGCATATCATTCAATCCAATTCTCGTTTCCAGTCATTCACACAAAAATCCACATACAAATAGCCTAATAATTCTTTAGTTTCAAGATTTTCAACCCGTTTAAGTTATAGCTCCGCTGCAACTTTACAAACCCTAATTCGTTCGTTCAAAACCTACGAATTCTATATCAAATTAGTTACCAGAGCCTAGGTTTTTGATTTTTTTCCTAATAAATCAGTTTTGGGAAGTCATGGCTATTGGAGATGATGCTGAATATAGCGACGGTACAACAAAACCATGGCAGGACGACATGGATGCGATGAGAGCAAAAATTGGCCAGATCTCGTATGTTGTTAAGAATATAGCGACGGTGTTGGCTAAGAAGCAAAAGAAGAAAAATAGTGATGCATCCAGCACCGAGGGTGAGTCCGATGAAGAAAGGCCGAGGGGGAATAAGAAGAACAAAAATGATGATGATAAAGGCCTTAAACTCGACATACCCGAGTTTGATGGAGATCTAGATGCTGAAAAGTTTCTGGATTGGATTCGTCAAGCAGAGAGGATATTCGATTACAAAGACTACGATGAGTGTAAGCAATTTAAGGTTGCTACTTTAAAATTAACCAAGTATGCGTCTTTGTGGTATGAAAATCTGAAAAAGCAACGAAAAAGGGACATAAAACCTAAAATCGAGATTGGGAAAAATTGAAGAAGCATTTGATGAAACGATTTCTGCCTAGAGACTATGAGCAAGACAACTATTTAAAGCTAACATCTTTAGCACAAGAGGGTTTGAACGTTGCTAATTATGTGAAAGAATTTGAGAAGTTGAGCATTGTTTGCGATTTGGAAGAGAAAGAAGAATTGAGGACAGCACGATTTATTCGAGGCCTCAATCCAACGCTTCAACAATGGGTGGATATCTAGAATTATGATGGATTTGACGATGTTTGCAGGTTGGCTATTAAATTCGAGAAGCAACATAAGGGCAAGAAGTCCTATTCTCGTGATTATTCAAAGGGTTCGAATTCTTATTCGAAACCAGCAGCTACCACGTCTAGTAGCAAGGAGACACGAAAAGAAGACCCAAAAGACAAGGGCAAGGGTTCGGCGGTTGAAACAAAGGATGCGAGATTGAGGAGGTGTTTCAAGTGCCAGATATATGGGCACATTGCCAACGAATTTCCATAAAAGGGAGCCCTAATGATTCAAGAATTGGTGAACTTAGTTCCGAACTTTGTACTCCCCGAACAAGAATCGAGTTCAGTTGTTCAAGAAGAGGAAAATAGCGATGGAGAGGTGCATATTGTTGATCATTATAGTGATGAGGAGAAGGAGGTGTTGGTAATCCGAAGTCTCCACACCGAGGCTACTCATGTTGAGGAGGAGCAAAGGGAACGATTGTTTCACTCTCGTTGTAAGGTAAACTGAAACGGGAGAGGAAGGCGAGCTAGACTGCGGATTGGGTCCTTCGTCAAATTTGAGGTCTAACTCAAATTCCGTCTAAGAAGACATGGTAATTTTTGTCATGTCTCAATTCTATAATGAATTTTGAGACTTTTTTCCTAGGGACTTTATTTAAATAAGGAGCCGAGCTAAGATAAAATCACAAGACAAAACCGAGTAACAAGTTTATCGGTTTTCAACAATCGAGCTTAGATTGCTTCCAAACGGCCCCATCTCTTTTATTAAATAAATGAAGACAATCCTAGGACAAAACAAGCTGCCTTGGACCATCCAAATCAGTTATAGGAGGCTGTTTTATATTTTCAAATGAAGCTCAACTGTCGCTTTCAAGGAAGATCCAAAATATCGCTTTCATTCTTACAATTGTGTAAGAGCTTTGGGACAGCTCTCAAGGGATTATTTCAGCTGGAAAATTGACCAAAGAAGGCTCCAATTTTGTGTTTTCTAGGTAGCCCTTATGTCCCTATTGTTGTAAGGCTTATGTAAGACCTAGAGAAGAACATTTGGATTGTTCTTGTTGTTAGAGTACACAGCTGCCTAGGGCCGTTGTCCTCTTCTTTTTTTCCCTTTGTTTATTGCTTATCTTTTGCTAATCCTTAGATGTAAATTGGATGGTTAGGATTATAAGGACTTGGGATATATATAAGCCAAGTTTCCAAGTGTAAAACTCAGATTTGATGAAGTTAAAAGAAAGAAAGAAACCAAGTGTTTTCTTCAAAAAAATCTCTTCTTTGCTTTGTGCTTGAAGGGCTCCATTGCTTTGTGCTTGGGGTTGATAGTTTACTTGCTTGTGTGCTTTGAACTATCGAGTCTATTCCTATTGCTTTGTGTTCAGGTCTAGACATATCAACCAACCGTCCCTCAAGGACACACCTAACACATCGGTTTGTTCAATGCAAACTTAGGCTCATTTCTTTAGTTTTTCCACTTAAATTATCGAGTTAGAGGTTTCACTCCAACTTAGTATCAGAGCTTTGGTTAGTATAACACAATTCTATTGTTGTGTTAATGTCAAGCCTTTGTGAATTCATCATATATCCTTAACCACATCAAAAACCACAAAAATAGCCATGAGTGAGATGAGTGAAGAAAGAATGATTGGTCTTGAACAAAAATTTGATCGGCTAGCAACAAATGTCAATTTTGTTGGGAAATGTGTCCTCAACAATAGTGCGATCATATGATTTAAATATCATTATTAAATCTCATATTAAGAATACGTGAGGGATGATTCTTTATACAGTCGACTGACCGTCATTAATCGGTAATGATTGGCTAACTAGAGTTTGACATTACTGTCGTGTGACGGTGGTGGTCAGTTGATCCCTTTAGGTCACACCTATAGGATGAGGCCCAAACAGATATTTAATTAATTGTATGCGATACAAATTAATTAATTACTTAATTGTGGGAGTGCAATTTTGCGTCTTATTATAATGTGATTAAATAAGATTTAATTTAGTAATTATGCGTTAAATTACTAAATTAGTTGAGGTATTATATAAGTTTTGAGGTAGAGGTAATTAATTATTTAAAGTTACAAGAAGTTGTAATTTTAACTAACTAGTAATTATGGGACCCATTATATGTTGATATAATGGTAGTATACTACTCAAAAAGTGGAGTGTATATTATATTATTAATTGTAATATTTAAGTGTTAAATGATTACATTAATAATTAAATATGTAAGATGGTTAAACATATGACTTATAAGCATTTGTGGGACAAATGACAAAAGGCAAAAATGGACCATATAAGGACCAATATTTCGGCCAAATAAGATGAGCAAAAGATGCTCTTTTGTCTTATGTTGATGTTGGTTATTGTGTGAAAGAGACCTTACATACTAGCCTTTACATACTAGCCTTTACATACTACATCTTACACTATCTACCTACAATTAACAAAACAAGTAAAAACAAAAGGCAAAAGATTCTTCCTTTGCCATATGCCAACCGGTTTTGGCACTACAAATGAGCATTTTGGTTGCTCATTTTACTACTACTTGTTTTTGCTAGTTTTGCTTATTTGTCTCTAATAATTCCTCACATGCAAATGCAACAAAGCTCTCCATAAATACTAATACACATCATATATTACTTGAGATAGTAATACAAGATCATTAGTATTATTAAGGTAATATTTCTACTAAATATCTAGTTAATATTAGTAGGAATTTTTGGGATTAATCTTGGGTGCAATTTATTAGAGTGGCTTCTATACTTGTAGTCTTAGGAGGATCATCCATCATTATAAGTTCAAGAACAAGTGAAGGAATGTGACCTTACTTGTGCCCATAATTTTGAACCAACTAACAATGTAAGGAACATTGTTTTTCTTATAAATCTTTCATTTTGTTATGCATGCACTAGATCTAAAGAACAAATAATTAACAAGTTAATTAGTTCATTATTAGAGGAGTCTAATAATAGGTATATGAACCTAACAAATTTAATCTTGGGATCCATGACTACATTGATGGCAAATGTCCCTACACCACCAAGAGGAGGAGGAAGACACACAACCACAACCATTAGAACTAGACCAAAGACAACAAATCTTTAGGACTAGATGTACCATCAAGGGGAGAGTGTGTAATTTGATAATTGATGGGGGGAGTTGTACTAATGTAGCATCGAGTACTTTGATTGAAAAACTCTCACTACCCACAATAAATCATCCTTGTCCATACAAAGTAAGGTGGCTCAACAAAGGAGCCGAGGTTACAGTTGATAAACAATGTTTGGTCTCTTTCTCTATTGGAAAGAATTATGTTGATGAGGTCCTTTGTGATGTATTACCCATGGATGCTTGTCATTTGTTACTTGGGAGACCTGGGGAATTTGATCGGGATTCGGTTCACCATGGGAAAGAAAACACCTATTCCTTCAAGTTTGCTTCAAAAAGAGTCATATTGTCACCATTACCACCCACCATCAAACCTACAACACCACCTTCAATGGTTGAACCTTCTAAGCAAATCCTATTAATCAATGGGGCTGAAATGTTATAAGAGTTAGAACGGGACGGGACGTGTATGCTCTAGTGGTTACATGGTTGGTTAAGGGGGCAGGAGGTGGCGGAGAGGGTCAGGGGCAGCAGGTCACGGCCAAGGAGGGAGTGTCGAGGGAGGTCCAAGAATTACTTGATTTTTATAAAGATGTCTTCCCTAATGAACTTCCAAGTTGGTTGCCTCCTCTTAGAGGCATTGAGCACCAAATTGACCTTATTATGAGAGCCTCTTTACCAAACAAAGCGGCTAATACAAGTGATCCAATAGCCACCAAAGAGTTGCAAAAACAGATTGAGGAGCTAGTAAGTAAGGAATTCGTGAGGGAGCCACTTAGTCCTTGTGCGGTTCCGACATTACTTGTTCCAAAAAAAGGATGGGTCATGGAGAATGTGCACCGATAGCCAAGCCATCAACAACATCACCGTTAAGTATAGGTTCCCAATACCTAGACTTGACGATATCTTGGATGATATTTGTGGATATCAAGTGTTCTCAAAGATCGATTTCAGACAAGGTTACCATCAAGTTAGAATAAAAGAAGGGGACGAGTGGAAATCAGCCTTCAAAACCAAACATGGCTTATATGAGTGGCTTGTCATGCCATTTGGTCTCTCTAATGCACCAAGTACTTTCATGAGGTTGATGATCGAGGTCCTTAGACCTTATTTGGGCCGACTTGTGGTGGTATATTTCGATAATATTCTGATTTTTAGTCCGTCCAAGGAAGAGCATCTCAAGCATCTACAAGTGTTGTTTAAAACACTTAGGGAACACAAGCTTTATAGGAAGTTGGAAAAATGTTCCTTCATACAAAGGGAAGTCCAATTCTTGGGTTTTATCATTAGTGATCAAGGAATTCTAGTGGATCAAGAGAAGGTCAAGGCTATTCAATCTTGGCCAAGACCGAGCACCATCACCAATGTAAGGAGTTTCCATGGCTTAACTTCCTTTTATAGGAGGTTCATCAAAGATTTTAGCACCATTATGGCTTCTATTACCGAGTGTATGAAGAAAGGGGAGTTCTCTTGGAATGATAGGGCCGAAACAGCCTTCAACAAAGTCAAGGCCTTAATGTGTGAGTCTCCTATTATTGCATTACCCAATTTCAACAAGTTATTTGAAGTCGAGTGCGATGCTAGTGGGGTTGGAGTTGGGGCCGTGTTACTTCAAGACCACAAACTAGTAGCATACTTTAGTGAGAAGCTCAATCGTGCCAAGCTCAATTACTCAACTTATGATAAGGAATTCTAGGCCATTATTCGAGCATTGAATCATTGGAGTCACTAGTTGAAGCCAAAACTATTTGTATTGCATTCCGATCATGAAGCTCTCAAGTATATCAATGGTCAACACAAGCTCAATCATAGACATGCTAAATGGGTGGAATTCTTACAATCATTCAATTTTTCAAGCAAGTATATTGAGGGCAAGAATAATGTGGTGGCCGATGCTCTTTCAAGGAGGTTCACCATGTTGAGTTTTATAGAACAAAGAGTACTAGGATTTGAACACATAAAGGATTTGTACATTGAAGATCTGGATTTCAAAGATGAATGGCAAATGCTACAAGAGGGCCGAGAATGTGAGGAGGGCAGAAGGAGTAAGTATTCGAGTCAAGAAGGGTTCTTTTTCTTCGGGAATCGATTGTGCATACCTAAGGGACCTTATAGAAACTTGTTGGTCAAATAAGTTCACTCAAATGGCCTTGCCGGTCATTTTGGCATCCAAAAGACATATGATATTCTCCAAGAGCAATTCTTTTGGCCAAAAATGCTTGGGGATGTCCAAAGTGTGATCAAGAGGTGTGCTCCTTGTCATCAAGCCAAGTCTTCCTTCCAAAAGGGTCCCTACACACCTCTACCCATCACAAATCAGCCATGGGAGGATGTTAGCATGGATTTCATTGTGGCCTTGCCAAGGACACAACGAGGCAAGGATTCCATCATGGTCGTGGTTGGTCGATTTAACAAAATGGCTCATTTCATTGCTTGCAAAATGACCAAGGATGCTTCAAGTGTTGCCAATTTGTATTTGAACGAAGTGGTCATGCTCCATGGCGTGCCCAAATCAATAGTTTCTGATCGGGATACTAAGTTTATGAGTCACTTTTGGAGGTCCTTATGGAAGTTTCTCAAAACAAGGCTTCTTTTTAGCATCTCACATCATCCTGAATCAAACCGAGGTTACTAACAAGACCTTAGGCACAATCCTAAGGGCCACGGTGTGCAAGTTCTTGAAGGATTGGGATCTCAAACTATTACAACCCGAGTTTGCATTTAATCGAGCTCCTTCATCAAGCACCGGGAAATCTCCATTTGAGGTGGTTTATGGCATTAATCCACTTATGCCTACTGATTTAGCACCTATTAAGAGGAATTCCATTAACTATGATGCCAAGAAAAGGGATGAACAAATGCTCCAAATCCATGCCCAAGTGAAGAAGCAAATTGAGAAAACAAATGAGGGATGATACGAATTTAAAAGCGGAAGTAAAGAACAAAGGATATATTTGACAAGTTAGACCTATAGCTCGACAAATTACGAGACCAAGCCAAGACCTATTGACTTGAAACTCAAAAAAACTATGCTAGAAAACGCGTCCAAGCAACAGTTTGAACTTGAAATTGTACACGACAATTTGCAAAGTAATTTGAGAAATATTTGTGAAAAAACAACTTGATAGTATTTATTATTCCATGAAACTGATTTTATATAGCCTAAGAGAGACACATGAAAAGTCTCTTGTCATCCTAAAATTAACTAGCTAATTACTACCATTAAACTCAACAAAATAAATAAAGCTATTAACTAAATAAAATAACATAAATAACAATGCAAACTTAATAAAATTGTCACTTGGAACCATTTGTTTAAGACGGTCCAAGCTATTTAGCCTAAACATTGGACCAAACAAACGTAGTGTATCAAGCTCGCAAGTCCGGATTTCATAGTTGCTACGGACCTAGCCATTTCCGTATCAAGGGATATGTGAATCGTGTAAAGAAACTGAGTCATCCAAAGAGCTTTGAACCCGGAGACCTTGTTTGGGTTCATTTGAGGAAGGAGAGGTTCCCACAAAAAAGGAAAAACAAACTCATGCCTAGGGCCGATGGTCCTTTCGAAGTTGTGGAAAGAATTGGTCCGAGTGCTTACAAAATCAATCTTCCGGGTGAGTATGGTGTACATGGAACCTTCAATATTGGTGACTTGAGTCCGTTTTATGAAGACCTCGAGGGTGAATATGTCGATGATTTGAGGGCAAATCCTTTTCAAGAAGGGGAGGTTGAAATGGGAGAGGAAGCCGAGCTAGACCGCGGATTGGGTCCTTCGTCCAATTTGAGGTCTAACTCAAATTCCGTCTAAGAAGACGTGGTAATTTTTGTCACGTCTCAATTATATAATGACTTTTGAGACTTTTTGCCTAGGGACTTTTATTTAAATAAGGATCCGACCTAAGATAAAATCACAAGATAAAACCGAGTAACAAGTTTATCGGTTATCAACAATCGAGCTTAGTTTGCTTCCAAACGGTCCCATCTCTTTTATTAAACAAGTCAAGACAATCCTAGGACAAAACAAGCTGCCTTGGAATATCCAAATCAGTCCTAGGAGGCTGTTTTATATTTTCAAATGAAGCTCAAGTGTCGTTTTCAAGGAAGGTCCAAAATGTCGCTTTCATTCTTACAATTGTGTAAGAGCTTTGGGGCTGCTCTCAAGGGATTATTTCAGCTGGAAAATTGACCAAAGAAGGCCCTAATTTTGTGTTTTCTAGGTAGCCCTTATGTCCCTATTGTTGTAAGGCTTATGTAAGACCTAGAGAAGAACATTTGGATTGTTCTTGTTGTTAGAGTACACAGCTGCCTAGGGCTATTGTCCTCTTCTTTTTTTTCCCTTTGGTTATTGCTTACCTTTTGCTAATCCTTAGATGTAAATTGGATGGTTAGGATTAGAAGGACTTGGGATATATATAAGCCAAGTTCCCAAGTGTAAAACTCAGATTTGATGAAGTTGAAAGAAAGAAAGAAACCAAGTGTTTTCTTCAAAAAAATCTCTTCTTTGCTTTGTGCTTGAAGAGCTCCATTGCTTTGTGCTTGGGGTTGGTAATTCATTTGCTTGTGTGCTTTGAATTATCGAGGCTTGTGCTATTTCTTTGTGTTTGGGCCTAGTCATATCACCAAACCGTCCTCTATGGACACGCCTAAACAACCTGTTTGTTTCATGCAAACTTGGGCTCGTTACTTTAGTTTTTCGCTTAAATTGTCGAGTGAGAGGTTTCACTACAAAAACAATCAGCTTTGCAATCTTATTGTTGATAGCGGTTCTTGCACTAATGTCGTATCTAGGGAACTTGTTGACAATCTGAAATTGCCTACTAAAAATAACCCTAAACCGTATAAATTGCATTGGCTTGATGGGAATAACGGGATCTTAGTTAAGAAACCGGCTTTAGTTTCTTTGAAATAAGGACCGTATGAAGATGAAATCTTATTTGACGTGATTCCAATGAATGCTTGTCATATATTGTTGGGAAGGCCGTGGCAATTTGATTGTAGGGTTGAGCATGACGGCAGAGGTAACATTTATATTGTGTCTAAGGGGAAATCTAAGTATCATCTTACCCCCTGGTCACCGAGTAAAAGAAATAAACCCGCTGCAAAAGAGATCTTGTTTTTAGACGCAAGTATAGTAGAAGAGGTCATTTCTCAAGGAGAACAAGTATATGTGCTGGTTGTCCGAGACTTGGAGTCCGTTGGTGAAAGTAACTGCCAAGGAGTGCATGATATAGAAATCGTTCGTTAGAATGTAACGTTAGTTTAAATTGCAGCGGAATTATTGATTAGTTTGAGTATGTCATGTATAAGATCAGAAAACAAGGAAATATTGTTGGTAATTGCGTGAAGTTGGAACAAAGAACAGGATAGATTAGCGAATCTTGTTCTAACCTCGCAAGGTTATAGCTCGATTTGCAATAACTCAGCCTCGCAACGAAGAGTCCTAATCTAATCTCGCAAGATTGACACAAGTTTTACGAACTGTAAACTTTATTGTATTTCTGAAATATTCTGAAAAATAAGGCCACAATCGGTCTTTATTTATAGTCCTACTCGATGTCACAATCTGACTCGAGGTCTAATTCCTCAACTTATCTTCCAAGCTATTTTTCCTAAACTAACTAGGAAACTTATTACATAATTATTAACTAATAAAAATCAGATTTGTGGAAGCTAAATAAAACTAGGATTAGGAAATATAGAGTTTCCTAATTTTATTTGGATTAGGAAATATAGAGTTTCCTAATTTTATTTGGATTAGGAAATATAGAGTTTCCTAATTTTATTTGAAAACAGTAAAATAAACTAATAGCTAATCTAACACAATTTAGGAACTCGTGTCTCCTAACATGGCTGGAATTCCGTGCTCCTACACGGCTTAGGGAAGCGTGTTTCCAGCTCCGCCACCTTCATTGCTCTCCCATTTCAACATCGTCACATAACTCGACCCCATTTTGAAACCTTCTGTAATTTGAGTTACATTTCGACTAATGAGCACTTCATTTTTGCTATCTTCCAATGCTCCCGCATCATTCCCTCCTTCTTTTCGATAATTTGACCTCAAATTTTCGTCATCAAGGTACGGTGATAGATCTCCCACATTGAAAGTTGCACTCACTCCTCCATACTCACTTGGCAAATCCAGCTTGTAAGCATTCGAACCATAACATTCTAGGACTTTGAACGGACCATCAGCTCTAGGCAATAGTTTATTTTTGCGCTTAGACAGAAATCGTTCTTTCCTTAAGTGCAGCCACACAAGATCTCCTACCTTGAACACAGGCTGTTTTCTATGCTTGTTAGCTTTCTCCTTGTATTTTGCATTTGCCTTCTCTATTTGAGCTCTCACCTATTCACAAGTACGAATAAATGTCGCTTGTCTATCTTTTGCTTCGAAACTCATGAGATCTTTCTTCGGAATTGGAACCAAGTCAATAGGCAGAAATGGATTGAATCCCTACACAATTTCGAATGGAGCTCTCCCAGTAGTAAGAGATGGAGTTCGATTGTAAGCAAACTCGGCATGTGCGAGTTTAACATCCCAATCCTTTGTGCTCTTACTAACCAATCCTCTCAATAAACTTCCAAGAGTGCGATTAGTTACTTTCGTCTGACCATCTATTTGTGGATGGTGAGAAGTACTAAATAGTAACTTAGTTCCCATCAAACACCATAACGTTTTCCAGAAATAACTAAGAAACTTTACATCTCGATCCGATACAATGGTCAGTGGAATTCCATGTAAACGAATCACTTCTTTGTAATATAGATCAGCAACATTTGTAGCATCATCGATTTTATGACAAGGAATGAAATGAGCCATCTTCGAAAACCGATCAACAACCACCATTATAGAGTCTTTACCACGCTGTGTTCTAGGCAATCCGAGTATAAAATCCATACTAACCTCGCTCCAAGGCTGTTTCGGAACTGGTAATGGCGTGTACAGCCCTTTAGCAAATTAACTCTTCGCCTTTTGACACACGACACACTTAGCCACGATTTCTTGAACATCCTTAATCATCTTTGGCCAATAAAAATGTTCACTTACAATGTCGTAAGTTTTATTAGAACCAAAGTGACCAGCTATTGCTCCTCCATGAGCTTCGCGAACAAGTAATTCCTGAATCGAACTTTGTGGAATACAAAGTCGATTTCCCTTGAATAAAAATCCATCTTGCAATGTATAAGCTCCAGTAGGCTCAATCAACTCTTTAGCAAAAGATGGATCAGTCTTTTACAACTCCTTAATATGCTCGAAACCCAACAATCTTGCATCGAGCTCAACCAACAAACAATGCCTCCTGGAAAGTGCATCAGCTACAACATTCGAACTTCCCGTCTTATACTTTGATGAGAAAGTAAAAGATTGCAGAAACTCGACCCATTTAGCGTGCCTTTGATTTAACTTTTGCTGCCCATGTATATGCTTAAGAGCCTCGTGATCAGAATGTAACACAAATGGCTTTGGTCGTAAATAGTGACTCCAATGGTCTAATGCTCTAACAATGGCATAGAATTCTTTATCGTAAGTTGAGTAGTTCAGCCTCGCACCACCTAGCTTCTCGCTGAAATACGAAATAGGCCGCTTCTCTTGCACCAATACGGCACCAATTCCAACACCACTCGCATCACATTCGACCTTAAACAACTTGTCGAAATTAGGAAGTGCTAAAACAGGTCCTTTTACGAAGTTTCCCTTCACTTGTTCAAACGCCTTTTGGGCACTAGTATTCCACGCGAAAACCCCTTTCTTGGTCAGCTCTGTAATTGGAGCCATGATCGAACTAAATCCTTGAATGAATCGTTTATAGAATGATGCTAACCCATGGAAACTCTGCACCTCTATAGTCGATTTAAGAACCGGCCAGGCCTAGATTGCTTCGACTTTAGATGGGTCCATACTCACGCCATCTTTGCCCACAATGTAACCAAGAAACACTACACTCGGCACCATAAACGTGCACTTCTCAAGCTTGCCAAATAGCTTCTGTTTTCGCATAACTTCGAACACTGATCTTAAATGCTGTTTATGCTCTTCTTCATTCTTTCTATAAATCAGAATATCATTGAGATATACAACCACAAACTTGTCAAGGAAAGGCCCTAACACTTCATTCATAAGCCTCATAAACGAGCTAGGAGCGTTACATAGACAAAATGGCATCACGAGCCATTCATATAACCCCTGTTTCGTTTTAAAAGCGGTCTTCCACTCATCTCCCTTTCGAATTCTCATCTGATGATAACCACTCCGTAAATCAAGTTTAGAGAAAACACATGAACCAGAAAGTTCGTCTAACATATCGTCAAGCCTTGGCATAGGAAAGCGGTATTTGATTGTAATGTTGTTCACCGCTCTACTGTCAATACACATTCGCCAAGTACCCTCCTTTTTCGGCACTAATAACGCTGGTACTGCACATGGACTCAAACTCTCTTGTACATACCCTCGATCAATTAATTCCTGTACTTGCCTTTGTAATTCTTTAGCTTCCTCGGGATTACACCGATAAGCTGGTTTATTAGGCAATGCAGCTCCGGGAATTAAGTCAATGCGATGTTCAATTCCCCGCAAGGGAGGTAACTCATATGGTAACTCCTAGGGAAACACATTCATGAACTCATCAAGTAACCCCTGCACTCCTCGGCAGTTACTTTCACCAACGGACTCCAAGTCTCTGACAACCAGCACATAAGCTCGTTTTCCTTGAGCAAGGACCTCCTCTACTTCACTTGCTTCTAAAAACAAACTCTCCTTTGCAACAGATTTCTTATGTTTACTTGGTGACAACGGTTTAAGATGATATTTAGCTTTTCCTTTAGTCACGAAATAAACATTGCTCCTCCCGTCATGTACTACCTTTCGATCATATTGCCACAGCCTACCCTGTAAAATATGACAAGCATTCATCGATATTACATCACACAGCACCTTATCTTCATACGGTCCCAATTGTAACGATACTAGGGCCTGTTTCTTAACTAATATCCCATTATTCCTATCAAGCCAATGCAATTTGTATGGTTTAAGGTGGTTTTTAGTTGGCAACTTCAGATTATCAACTAAGTCTCTAGATACGACATTGGTACAAGAACCGCTATCGACAATAAGAGTGCAAATTTGATTGTTTACCTTACAATAAGAATGAAATAATCGTTCCCTTTGCTCCTCTTCAACGTGAGCAGCCTCGGTGTGGAGGCTTTGAAGCACCAACACCTCCTTCTCCCCGTCGCTGTAGGGTTCAATAACGTGTATCACTTCATCGCCACTCTCCTCCACTTGCAAATCAGATTTGGATTCGGGTTCTGGAAGCACAAAGTTCGGAACAAAGTCAACCAATTCTTGAATCGTTAGAGCTCGCTTTTGCGGACATTCATTGGCAATGTGCCTATATCCATGGCACTTGAGACATCGTCGCAATCTCGCATCCTTTATTTCAACCATTGTATCCTTGCCCTTATCTTTTGGATCCTCCTTTCGTACATCCTTGCTACTGGTCATGGTAGCTGCTGATTTCGAGTAAGTGCCTGAATTCCTCGAATAATCACGAGCATAGGATTTCTTGCCTTTATCTTGCTTCTCGAATTTAAGAGCTAGCCTGCAAACATCGTTAAATCCATCATAATTCTGGATTTCCACCCGTAGTGCTAGGCTCGAATTGAGGCCACGAATAAAACGCGCAGTTCTCAATTCTTCCTTCTCTTCCAAATCGCAAACAATGCTCAATTTCTCGAATTCTTTCACATAATCAGCAACACTCAAGCTTTCTTGCGTTAAAGATGTTAGCTTTAAGTAATTATCTTGCTCGTAGTCTCTAGGAAGAAACCTTTTCATAAGATGCTTCTTTAACTTTTCCCAAGTTTCAATCTTAGGGTTTCTGTCTTTCTTGCGTTGCTTCTTCAGATTTTCTTACCATAAAGATGCGTACTTGGTTAATTTTAATGTAGCAACCTTAAATTGCTTATGCTCATCGTAGTCTTTATATTCGAAAATTCTCTCTGCTTGACGAATCCAATCCAGAAACTTTTCAGCATCTAGATCTCCATTAAACTCTGGTATGTCGAGTTTAAGGCCTCTGTCATCATCGTTCTTGTTTTTCTTTTTATCCTTTGGCTGCTCGTCTTCTTCAGATTCGGACGGACTGTCCGAATTCTTTTTCTTCTCCTTATTCTTTAACATAGTTGTTATCTCCTTTAAAACATAAGACATCTGAGCCATCCCCGTTTTTAACTCGATATGACCATCTTCCCACGTTTTTGGAGTACCATCTTTGTCGTTAACCATAATTAACAACTTCCCAAGACAGATTTATTAAGGAATAAATCTGAACCTTGCTCTGGTAACCAATTTGATATAGAACTCGTTCGTTAGAATGTAAAGTTAGTTTAAATTGCAGCGGAATTATTGATTAGTTTGAGTATGTCGTGTATAAGATCAGAAAACAAGGAAATATAGTTGGTAATTGCGGGAAGTTGGAACAAAGGACATGATAGATTAGCGAATCTTGTTCTAACCTCGCAAGGTTATAGCTCAATTTGCTATAACTCAGCCTCGCAAGGAAGAGTCGTAATCTAATCTCGAAAGATTGACACAAGTTTTACGAACTGTAAAATTTATTGTATTTCTGAAATATTCTAAAAAAAAAGGCCACAATCGGTCCTTATTTATAGTCCTACTCGATGTCACAATCTGACTCGAGATCTAATTCCTCAACTTATCTTCCAAGCAATTTTTCCTAAACTAATAACTAATAAAAATCAGATTTGTGGAAGCTAAATAAAACTAGGATTAGGAAATATAGAGTTTCCTAATTTTATTTGGATTAGGAAATATAGAGTATCCTAATTTTATTTGGATTAGGAAATATAGAGTATCCTAATTTTATTTGGATTAGGAAATATAGAGTATCCTAATTTTATTTGGATTAGGAAATATAGAGTTTCCTAATTTTATTTGAAAACAGTAAAATAAACTAATAGCTAATCCAACACAATTTAGGAAATCGTGTCTCCTAACATGGCTGGAATTCCGTGCTCCTACACGGCTTAGGGAAGCGTGTTTCCAGCTCCGCTACCTTCATTGCTCTCCCATTTCAACATCGTCACATAACTCGACCTCATTTTGAAACCTTCTGTAATTTGAGTTACATTTCGACTAATGAGCACTTCATTTTCGCTATCTTCTAATGCTCCCGCATCAGTGCAGGGGTTACTTGACGAGTTCATGGATGTGTTTCCCAAGTACAGGAACTAATTTATTGAGGGTATGTACAAGAGAGCTTGAGTCCATGTGCAGTACCAGCGTTATTAGTGCCAAAAAAGGAGGGAACTTGGCAAATGTGTATTGACAGTAGGGCGGTGAACAACATTACAATCAAATACCGCTTTCCTATGCCAAGGCTTGATGATATGTTAGACGAACTTTCTGGTTCGTGTGTTTTCTCCAAACTTGATTTACGGATTGGTTATCATCAGATGAGGATTCGAGAAGGAGATGAATGGAAGATGACATTCAAAACGAAACATGGGTTATATGAATGGCTCGTTATGCCATTTGATCTATGTAACGCTCCTAGCTAGTTTATGAGGCTTATGAATGAAGTGTTAAGGCCTTTTCTTAACAAGTTCGTGGTTATATATCTCGATGACATTCTGATTTATAGCAAGAATGAAGAAGTGCACAAGCTACATCTTAGAATTGTATTCGAAGTTATGCGAAAACGGAAACTATTTGGCAAGCTTTAGAAGTGTACGTTTATGGTGCCGAGTGTGGTGTTTCTTGGTTTTATTGTTGGTAAAGATGGTGTGAGTATGGACCCATCCAAGGTCGACACAATTCAGGCCTAGCCGGTTCCTAAATCGACTACAGAGGTGCGAAGTTTCCATGGATTAGCATCATTCTATAGGCGATTCATTCAAGGGTTCAGTTCCATCATGGCCCCAATTACAGAACTGACCAAGAAAGGGGAGTTCTTGTGGACTACTAGCGCCTAAAAGGCATTTGAAGAAGTAAAAAGTAAGTTGTGTTCCGGACCTATTTTAGCACTTCTTGATTTCCACAAGTTGTTTGAGGTCAAATGTGATGCGAGTGGCGTTGGAATTGGTGCTGTATTGGTACACGATAAAAGGCCGATTGCTTATTTCAGTGAGAAGCTAGGTGGTACGAGGTTGAATTACTCAACTTACGACAAAGAGCTCTATGCCATTGTGAGAGCATTGGATCATTGGAGACACTATTTGCGACCTAAGCCTTTTGTATTACATTCTGATCATGAGACGTTGAAACATATACATGGGCAGCAAAAGTTGAACCCAAGGCACGCTAAATGGGTCGAATTTTTACAGTCTTTTACATTCTCATCAAAGTATAAGACGGGAAGTTCGAATGTTGTAGCTGATGCACTTTCCAGGAGGCATTGTTTGTTGGTTGAGCTCGATGCAAGATTGTTGGGTTTCGAGCATATTAAGGAGTTGTACAAGGTTGATCCGTCTTTTGCTAAAGAGTTGATTGAGCCTACCGGAGGTGGAGTAAAACTCTTAGGACTCGATTTTTGGATGAATAAGACTCGAATTTTAATAGTATAACGGACTATTTGATTGTGATTAAAATGACTAAAACAAACACAAATAACAATGATTTTTGACAGAAACTCTAAGGACTTGATTTGGACACTTGAATGGACTGTTTTAAGGACCAACAAACAACACAAGGACAGTTTCAAAAACTAGCAAACGACTCAACCAAAACAAGGCACAACACAGCCTGTTTTGGACGAAAATAAAACCTTAATTTACTTGAGTAATTTGAATGAAAACAATGGAAATAAGATTGTAATTTAAGTGCTTATGAACTAAACATTCAAATAACAATTTCCATAATGACTTAAGGCAACAAAAACAGAAACTTTGGGACTGTTTTGACACGAAAACAAGAACAAGTAAACGGGATATGACTTAAACTAGATCACGAAGCAGGTTTAAGCCTTGGAATTAAGCTCAAGATCACGAAGCAAGAGCTAATTCCGCCTCAAACACTAAGTAATGAGGGATTTTCCGCACTAAGCAAGAAGAAACTTGATTGAAAACTTCAGTTTCAAACTCATATTTTAATTCACTCAAATCTGATTTTTATAAAGAGAAAAGAGCTCCTTAAATAGAGTCCTTGTTGCAATCCTAGCCCTACATCTAAATTAGCATCTAAGGGCTCAAAAGAGTTTTCTAAAAGGACAATAAAACGGCCCCAAGACCTTACACAAATCAGAAAAGTAAAACTACAAGACAACTAACATAGAGAGGATTGTTGGCAATAGTACAAGCTTCTTTGGCATGCTCTTCTTATTTATCTTATAAGGACTTCTTGGGCAGCTGGTGGGGCTCGTCCATAAGGAGTATAATACCCAAAGTTGCAGAAAAAAGTATTTTGGAGCTTGCTTGGACAAAAGAATAAAGCTTGAAAGAGATGTTTAGCACATACTCCAAAACCGTATTCATTGTGACCACTCGGTTTTGGTGCTGTCTTTTGCATCTGATTTAAACCCTTTCAAGATTAATTATCCTAGGCAAAAAGGCTCTAAACTCATCATAGATGAGTCTTAGGCCGGAAAATGGCATGTGTTCTTAGACGGAATTGAAGTTGGACCTCGATTTTGGTGAAGGACCAAAACCGGGTAAAACGATGCTTGGTGTTGTTGCCATTTTTGCTTCAATCCCTCCCTCTTCAAAAGGACTTGCCCTCAAGTCCTGGAAATCATCATCCTTAATCTCCTTATAGCTTGGACTCAAGTCCCCAACATCAAGTGTGACATGAATACCCAAGAGCTCAATCTTGTACTTGTTGAACCCAATTTGCTTGATGACTTTGAAAGGACCTTCTTCACTTGCCATGGACTGTTTTTTTCCTTTGCTTGATGACCTTAGTCTTGCTCATATTCACCCATACAAGGTCTCCTGGCCTTAATACTTGTGTTTCCTTAAGAACCATGGACATTTCTTTGCATTTGGTGGCCTTAGCATGGATGGGAGGTTCCTTTTCAACTCGTTTCTTGACTCCTTTCCATTCCTCAACAATTGGCTCAAAAATTTGTATTTGGGCAGCCTCTTTGCCATGGCCATTGCCACTAGCCTTGCACTCGAATTCAAATGAGCTAGTTGAACTTGGAATAGAGAATGTGATGCGGGAGCATTGGAAGATAGCGAAAATGAAGGTGGCGGAGCTGGAAACACGCTTCCCTAAGCCGTGTAGGATCACGGAATTCCAGCCATGTTAGGAGACACAATTTCCTAAATTGTGTTGGATTAGCTATTAGTTTATTTTACTGTTTTCAAATAAAATTAGGAAACTCTATATTTCCTAATCCAAATAAAATTAGGAAACTCTATATTTCCTAATCCTAGTTTTTTTTTTTGGTAAAATGTGAGAGGGTATATATAAGCTCAAAAAATAGGTACATACAAGATAAGGACTTAGTACAGGCACTAAGTCTCCACTACCAAGCCATCACGGATGCTACATCATAAGTAAAGCATTAAGTTTACAAACAACTTAACCTCCTATCAAATTGTATCACAACTAATATCATAAGCCCCATTTCCTCAACCATGTGCTATCATTCCTGCTAGGACTCCTACCCATCTTGACTTTTATCCTGCGACATACCTCATCCTTGATCATTTCAACCAGTTTCTGAGGTCTGATGAGAACAGATCCGAATACGAGCAAAGATTCCTTTGACTCCATACATGGTAGTAAAGAGCATTCCACAAAGCAGGTAGTGAACTTGCTGTTTTAGACATTTTGGCATTTTGCGATCCTCCAAGCATGCTAACATGTATTCTGAAGCCACACCACTGTTCCAACAGTAGCAGTACTTGGTTGCTATAGGGACAGTCGAAAAACAAATGAGACTGAGTCTCAACTTCCCTGTCACAGATGATGCACCTGTCATCAGTGCAGCATCCCAATCTGAACAGTTTCTCTTTCACTTTTAGTCCCTTATGCATACTGATCCAAGTGATGATAGCATGCTTAGGGATGTTCCAGTTACTCCATATCATAGGAGTCCAGTGCTGTTGAGGTTGCTTATGTCTAAGCCATTCGTAGCCACTGCTAACTGTGTACCCTTTAGAGTTAAGAATCCAGGTATTAGCTACATAACCAGTTTTCATCATCTCTTTTATTTTACGAGATATTTTTCCAAGCCCACGCAAAGATCTCGAAGGAGGAGAGTAATTGTGCCGTCTTTATCCTTGATATAGAGCCGATGGACCCACTTGATCCATAGTCCGTCGATTTTATATAGACCCAATCAACCAGTTTGCCTATAGTAGCATAATTCCAGGTAAGAGCTCTTTTGATACCAAGGCCACCCTCATTCTTTGGGAGAGTAATTTCCCGAGCGACAAGGGGTACCTTGTGATATTCGAGCTACCATCCCATAGAAAGTTTCTACAAATGGCTTCTATTCTCTTGATCACATTCTTTGGAATCAAAAAAATCCTGCCCAGAAGAGTAGAGAGTATTTAGCACAAAGATTAATAAGAGTTATCCTCCCTGCATAAGATAACTTCCTGGCACCTAAGCTTCTTATTCTTGCCACCATTCTTTCGGTCAGGATATTGCACTCTTTTTTTGTCAACCTCCCTGCTTGTATTGGTACACCCAAATATCTGAAAGGCATTGTCCCTTCCTCAAACCCTGCAAACTGATGGATATCATCTTTGACCTGCTGAGCTACCCCATTATAGTAAACTTCTGACTTTGAGTTGTTCATTGTAAGTCCAGAAGCTTTGGAGAATGAAGAGAATGCTCTTAGAAGTAAAACAATAGACTGAGTGTCACCCTTACAAAACATAAGCAGGTCATCTGCAAAAATCAAATGGTTCAATTTTGTGGCTTTGCACAGAGGATGGTAATGGAAGGGCCATCTAGCAGTGGCATACTTGATCATTCTGGTTAAGTACTCCATGCACATAGTAAAGATGAGGGGGGATATGGGATCTCCTGGCCTAAGTCCCCTCCTTCCTTGAAAGTAGCCAAATTGACCCCCATTGAGACAAAGAGAGAAGGAGGTAGTTCTTACACAAGTCATCACCCTTTGAATGAAGGCTTCAGGGAACTGGAATCCTCTGAATAGCTGCTCAACAAAGTCCCATTCAACTGTATCATATGCTTTTTGTAGATCAATCTTGAAGAGGCATCGTGGGGACACAGCTTTCCTATTATACATTTTCACAAGGTCTTGACAGATGAGGACATTCTCTATAATAGACCTACCTTTTATGGAAGCACCTTAATTCTCACTAATAAGGTCAGGTAGCACCTGAGCTAGTCTATTACATAGCAGCTTGGAAATCACCTTATAAATCATGTTACAACAAGCTATTGGCCTGAACTGCTTGACTGAACTAGGTCTATCACATTTAGGGATAAGAGTTATGTTTGTAGCATTTATTTGTTTCAGAATTGCCCTATGGAGAAGAAATCTTTGATAGCAGCACACACCTCACCTCCAACTATATCCCAACTGTCTTTAAAGAAAGCACTCGTATATCCATCTGGTCCAGGGGATTTATCAATTGGAGTAGAGAAGAATACAGCTTTAATCTCCTCATCTGAAACTGCAGTACTGAGTATAGCAGCATGATCCTGATTACAGTATTGTCCCTCAGCCATAACCTGATGTCTCACCCTTTCTGTAGGCTTTTGATTACCCAACAAAGTTTGATAATAGTCCAAGAAAGCATTTTGAATGCTCTGACTATCAGTACAGGTCCTACCATATTGGTCATCTATTTGCGTTACCTTATTCAGACTGTTTCTCTTCTTAATTGAGGCATGAAAATATGCTGTATTACTGTCCCCAGCTTCTAGCCACTGCAATTTAGCTTTTTGTTTCAGGTAACTGTTTTTGGCCTCTATCAAGCCCCTCACCTTAGTAGCAGTTTCAATCTCTCTTGTAATCAGATCACCATTCTGAGGATCCTGTACCAGCTGGTTTTGGATTGCCAGCAGGTCAGACTCAGCAATGTTTGCACTAGTCTCTATATCAGCAAAATATTCCCTATTTAAACTCTTCATGGGAAATTTTAGGGCCTTCAATTTTTTCACCACAGAGAACATTTTATGTCCCTCATAATGCTTATTCCATTCCTCTTGGACCTTAATCAAAAAAGAAGAAGATTTACTCCACATATTGAAGTATTTAAAATTAGCCCTCCTCTTATCCCCAACAAGAATATTACTCACTGTGCATGGGCAGTGATCAAACAAGTCTTCAGGGTGGAAATGTGCCCTCATATCAGGATACCCATTGAGCCATTCCTGATTGATTAGAAACCTATCCAGCCTGCTGTAGACCCTAGTAGAAGGTTCTTGCTTGTTAGTCCAGGTATAGTAAGCCCCATTTGCAGCTATATCAGTCATACCACACTCATCTAAGCAGTCAATAAACTCATCCATATCACTTTGTTTAGTATTGCCACCCAACCTCTCCATAGGATTAATCACAGTATTAAAATCCCCTGCAATAGCCCAAGGCCCTTTGCATCTTCTTGCAATCATCCCCAAGTTACTCCATAACACCCGTCTATCAGTCCCATCATTGAAAGCATATACTAGGGTTAGCCAAAAAGATTGTTGAGATATTCTTGATGTAACCTTAGTGTGAATGAACTGAGCATCATACTGATCAACCACCACATCAAACAGATTAGGTCTCCACATGATCCACACCCTGCCTCCTTTATGACAATGACTATTAGTTGTGACACACCATCCATCAAGCATAGTAGAGGTAACATTATGAACATTCCTACCATTTATTTTGGTCTCAAGTAAGCCAAAAAGGCCAACATCTTTATTGTAAAGAAACCATTTAACTGTGTTCTGTTTATGTACACTATATAACCCTCTCACATTCCAAAAACCAATATTATTCATTTAAACTGGGGGATTGAGAGTTACCCTGTTGGCCAATACCAACCTTAGGAGTTACTTCCCCCTCAACAGCTTCCTTGTATGAAGGAGCCTTTGGGCTCCCTGCTAGTGGAGTTGCAATAGCCGTGCTGTTTGTTATAGGCCTGCTAGGAGTGGTTGAATTGATCTCCTGCCTAGAACTCGTTCCTTGCACTGGTATATTATGTTTTTGCACAGGCCTCCATTCCTTCTCGGATCAAGCCGCATCTCAGCATGACAGGGGACTTCCTGCACGCCTGATATTCATGCCCTATACCTTTGCATTTGCTACAGACTGAAGGCTTCCACTCATATTCCACTTTCAGGCAAATTACCTTTCCACCTTCATCTAAGAATCTCACTTTATCTGGAAATTTTTGCCCAACATTAAGCTCGACCATTACACGTGCAAATCCAAGTCTGGTTTTCTCAGTGGTGGCCTGATCTGCTTTCTGAAATTTGCCAATAAGTCCAGCAACAGTTGGGAGACATTTACCCCAAAATCTCAGGGGTAGCTCATGAATTCTGATCCAAGCTGGCACCGTTTTGACATTTTCTTTTAACAATTCAACCTCAGCATTCCAAGGTCTGACTATCAATGGTTTATTATCAAACATAAAGTATCCTGCATTCAGAACATCTTCTCTATCCTTCTGCCCTTTGAACCAAACTAGAAAGATTCCATTGGGTAGAAAAGATACCTTATCAACATTGTGTTTGTGCCATATTCTATGTATGAATCCTTGAAGGACTTCCCATGGCGGGTTAGCTGTGACACCCCGCGATAAAGCGGAAAACATAACTTATAAATTCAAGCGGAAAATAGGAAAATTTTGAAACTTTTAAAATTTAAAGCGCTGTTTTATTAAAATACCAAACACAAACAAAGAATGCGGAAATAAAGTTTAAATTATACAAACGTGATAGTCAAGGTGAGGGAAAAGACATCCCTCGAATGACAATACAATAAAAGGTGAGTCTAAACAATCCTAATAAACCGACTAAAAGGCCAAAGTGCTCGCTAGCTCACACATGTCTTCACCCCATGAATGCACCAACTAATACCCATTCATGTAAACATGAACGCCATACGATCGGTGGGGAGTAACTCAAGGTTCTCCCAGCCACAAAATGTCAAAACGAACATAACAAGGAACTAAAACAGGTAAGTCATATAAGACACATATAAAAGATAAGAATATCAAGTTTATATGTAAACATGGCAAATAATTGAGGTGGAACAAGATAGGCCAACATTAGCATAATAAAGATTCAACTGTTCACGTGAGACCATTAGATAATATGAAAGACAAGAATACGGTCATTTATGCAAAAGTACGCATTTCAAGGAATTACAACATAGATATGAGATTAGAATCCGAATCATGTGAAGCAGTTAAGTAAGGGATCAACCAATGCAAATTACAAGTATAGAAACCGTAGCCATTACTTGGAAAACCACTTAGAAAACATTGCACGGACGTGGCTACTAATGTCACATTCATACTTATGGCTTGCATCTCACCATAAGAACGGATGGGAACATCAATCCCGACGATCATATCACAACTAGAGGGCTTATAGCTCACCCCTAGTATCCAATAGGACCAAGACAAACAACACAAGGCATCACTCTTACCTTGAAAGACAAATACCAATAACTATAACCAAGCAAGACCTTTACTACTCATATATCAATATATAATTCCCCTGGTAGGACGACAATGGTACTCCCAAGACTCGCCCTAGTCTAAATCGCCGCACTCTCGGACAAGATGCAGTTTCCGATTCGACATGCGGCAGAACGGTCCGCATCCAAGACTCGAAGACAGATCGGAAATCGAGAACCCACAATCGGCGATGACCCAAAGAGGCGGAAGATATGAGCTAAACCCACAATCGGCAGGACAGTCCGAAAGAGGCGTAAAGATAAGTCAAGCAATACGGTATAGCATAAAGGCATTATCAAACGAATACGACTCAACCAAGCGATACGAATCAACTTGGAAAGAGACTACTACATGTAATGAGCCGATGATAATCCAAGTGAGACATTTCATGCCAAATCATAATCATGAATATGAATAAGTAACCCATTTCTTCAATATTTGTCACTTGAATAAAAATGTAAACAAACGGAGATGAACCATTTATAATAAGCAGAACAAGCATCCAATTATAAATGACTCAATTTAATTAAATAAGTTGAATAATTCACTCACATTTGAGATACGATAAATAAATGAGAATGAACGGATTAAAAATTCATATTATAGGTAAGTAAGGCATTTCATCAAGTTTTGACTTGAATAAATAATAAATTTCACATTTATGATTAATGTGAGAAAAATATATGAACGGACGATATTTAACGAACTAAGTTATATAGAGCATGAGACGGGAATTAAATAAATCAAACACGAATATAAACCGACTCGATAAGGCACGCAACACGAGGCTAGGCCACGGCTCAACCATGGCCATACCTCTACACGTGACTAGGGCCACAACCGCCCAGCCTTAGCCACGCCCTAGGCGCGCCCTAGGCTGGGACAGCAGCGAATGCCTAGGCCAGGCAGGCCATGGCCAGGCCACTGCTAGCCTCTGCTCAGGCTGCAAACATCGTCAAAAAAGGTTGCTAAAGCAGCCGTGTACAGCACCTACAACGCTATTGTTTTCTCGTCTGAGAGCAGTCCCAAACAGCACAGATTTGTGCCCAAAAACAGTACCCAACCACGCCCTATTCTTGTCCCAAAACGGTCCTAGAAACGCATACAACCCGTCCCCAAAACTTTCCCGAAGTGCCTGCAAAGTTGACTCAAAACAGTCCCAAAATAGTATGTATGTATCGACCAATACAGCTACTTAAGACGCGCCATGACAGTCCCAGAAATGCAAACAACCAGTCCCCTAAACTCAACATGTAATCGTCACAAAACGTGCATTTTTAAGCACCAAAACCGGTCCCTACCAGGTACCATTTTCACGACTAAAAGCAGTCCCGAATGCCCTACAAAAACGTCTCAAGGAAAACCTAAAAACAGTCCCGGCAACTTAACCAAAGCTATCCCAAAACAAAGTAATGAGCCGCCCCATAATGGCACCAAAACAGGCGGCTAAATTTCAAGATGAAAGTCAGTATAAAGCAACTGGTAAATTCATTGCGGTTCGAGAAATCAAATGTTGTAAAATGATCATCTTGCCCCGTCTAAAGAAGTTGTGGTAAGGAAAAAAAAGATGTGCTTTTTACTACCAACTCAATTGTGGATAATGGAACCAGATGTTGTCATTATAATACTATGCCTTGATGCTTAAGCTCACCATATTCATCGTCAGACTTACAGTACTCCCAAAATAAATCAAAACTACAATGAATACAACTTCTGAAATAAATTAAGAACAGCGAGAACAAGCAGTGATACGGTTTAGTGAAACCAAGAATCAGCTCTTTCCTTGCTACAATTGGACAGATGAGGGTATGAGACAATGGAATCTCCGCGATAAGCTCAACATGATTCGTGTTCAACTAAATTTCAGCACAAAATCCATCTAAAGGAAGAGCACATAAAAAGACAGGCTAATTCAAACATTACTTTGAGATGGAATTTATCATACAAATGAGAAACATAAATTATCAAACAAGAGCATATAAAACGACACAAAAGACGGAAATTTCGACATTTGTCGAGTAACCTATCACCGTTACCTTAAACGCTCCTTATTCTTCGAATAAACAGTCCCCAAAGCTTGAGTCTTCCACCGGATATTCGAAACCTTTATCAAGGAGCAAGAAAAAGAAAGGATTGAGGCAAAAATCGAAACTTTTATAAGACGGCGAAAAACGAAACCGTCACAAAAACGAGACTTTAATACCTTGAAAGATGAAGGAGGGAGTAAGGATGAGAATGGTACAAAAATTAAGAGGAATGGTGAAGAGATGGAGCCGAAATCTGGGTTTTAAGGACGGCGGAAATGAGTTTGTGAGTTCTGATGGTTTATTTTTATTGCTGCAGAGTTACTATGTTGTTTACAGGTGATTCGAAAAAAAGAAAGAAAGGAGGGTCAGTGGGTTGGGACTTGGGATTGGTCTTATGGATTGTATTTGAGGGTGAGAGTTAAATAATTATTTAAATGAGTGTGAGAGAGACTAATAAGATAGTAGGGGTATATGGTGTGTTGAGTCGTCGGATTTTGGTTGGTCCATACTTTATCGAGGTTCAAAAGTAAAATGTGACAGTCTACAGCTAGACGGAAAAATGTCTCGACTCTATAATAACTTGAGACGGAAACTAATATTAGTATTGTCACTATAATTACTGTCTGACTAAAATACGTATTTTTATATAAATGAGCTTTTATATATTACTTTTATAAAAATCGTATTTGAAATAACATTAATTAAATTGAATAATTCAAAAATATAAAATAGAGTAATTAAACGGTTTAATAAGTTTTAAATGTCAAAATGCGAAATTCGCGGGTGTTACAATCACCCCAACTTTTAAAAAGTTTCGTCCTCGAAACTTGAAAGTAGAAATGAAAGGTCATAAAAATAAAATTGGACCTTTTGAAATCGGCAACCAAAACGTTAAAAGGTTACTTATCGCAAGTATTAAAATTCTTTCAAAAGATTCAAATAAAATTCTCCGACAGAACCAGATTCTCATCAAAGGAATAGAAGTGCTCTCGTTGCGCATTCAAGAACATCACATTCCAAATCAAAGATATGGTCAAAAGCAAATCGTTTGTATAAATCGAAAATCAAAATACTTTCAAAAACATTAATGAAGAGTTTTCAAAAGTATAAGTCTCATTCATGGAACGAAATTGCTCTTGTCCTGCACACAAGAACGCTAACTTTCCAAGTCAAAGACAAATTTAAAATAAAAATCACTCGCCGACAAGCGTAGAACAAGTTATTAAACGTCTCTAATAACGAGTTCTAACATCCGATCAACGTTAATATCAAACGAAAAGGTAATCCACTCAAATTTTCTTTTGCAAAAGCCAAAATGGAAATAAAGGTTTCACTTATAAACTCAAAAGGGAGTCAAATTCCTGATAATATAACATTAAACTATCACCTAGAAATCTTTAAATAGATCAAAGTTAATAGGAGTCGTATAAAATTTAAAGAAATCTCGGGTTTAGCCATTAAAATCATGTTAAAGAAGTCTATACTCAAATAACAAATAGGGGACTAAATCAAATTTTCGCCTTCAAATCTTTTTAAAATAGGTAAGGTTTTGTAAAGTAACATAAACTTTTAACAATGAATCAAAACTGGTAGTTTGAAAGTTTAGAAGTTGTACAAAAAGGAAAGTAACTTAGAGATCATAAAACAAAGTACGCTAAGAGGATCCAAACTTAACGAAGAAAAGAGCCATGATGAACTTCCTAGGGATAAGGTTCGAAGTAAGGTCAACACGGAGGTTAAAGATAGAGTTTCACAGGTTACGAGTACCAAACTTAAAAGAGGAGCATGATGAAGCGAGGAAAAGAGGTATGAACGGTAACGCTTATGGTCAAAGAAGAAGGGAAATTAGACAAGAAGGAAACTCCAGATACTCAAACCTCAAATAACAACATCAACCTAAGCGGTTCCGAAAACTTCTTAACAACAAAACTCATAACCACATCACTCCCAAGGATTTCCTCAAAACACTTACGTTGCTTCACTCTAAGCTATTCCATGAAATAAGGTGCTTCACTATAAGTGTAATCTCATCACTCCAAATCCTCAAACATCTACAAACAACTTCCACAAGATCAAGGTCAAAGCTCCTAACAACGCTATACCTATATCCAACTAGTGTCAACTATGAGTTCCTCAAAATGGTAAAACTCTCAATCAATAATCCAAATTCAAAAGTTCTTTTGCATATTCTATCATCCTAAGGAGATCTTGTTATACTCTCGAAACCTAAAGCATAGATGATGACATTCTCCAAGTTACGAGACAACCACCCAAAACATCTAACTCATCTCAGCTCGGCATCTATCGATCCTAACTTATAATTACATCTCAAAGAACTCTGGCTACTAATCCTCATTACCGCAAAGTGGATACCTAACATGGTTCTCATGTAATCATCACAACACTCACGAAAGTATACCGACTATTCTAACCGCGAGTTCAACTCAAATTTCCAAGTAACACTTTCATCACAATGGCCAACAACGTCCTAGAGGTGTTTCCTTTCAAGCTCTCATCATAAACTCTACTCCATGTCAAAACCCAAGCAACAAAACTCAAGTTACCAAATCCTCAAATTCCAAGTATGAACAACAAGGCCAAGTTCTATAGTCTTAGTATCATAGGCAACTCACACTTAACACACATAATTCCACCAATCAATTATACTCACTTTACCAAAGAACTAGGTATGAGAATCACTAAGTATGTCTCACCACACTACCTAAGTCCTTCCAACATCACAACTTCTCAAAACCAAGAGTTATGGGTCAACCACAAACAAACCCCTCAAAGCCAAATTATCCAACCAAAATTAACACCCCACAAAAGAAAGAGAACTATCAAAAGGCGTTAAGGAAGGATAAGCAAGGAACAAAGAACAAGTTGAGAGGGTACAAGAGTAACTTCCAAGGAAGAAGAAAAGAGAGTTTAGAAGAAAGATAGGCACCAAGAGGTGAAGAATAAGGCAAGATACACAAAAAATAAGGAACATATTCGAGGAAGAAAAAGTATTCTTCAAAACTTGGACAAATCTTCAATCTTCGGCAATAGACACCAAGTCTTGATCGCAACGCGGGTAAGCTCACGGTCATTGATCCCAGGGTACAAAAATAATTGACAATCAACAATCATGTTAGAACCTAACAAAGAGCAAACACACTACAGACTACCACCTTAGGTCCTTAAGTTTACCCATCTCTCATTCGTTATTCAAGGTCAAGTTTAAATTTAAATTGGGATACACGTGTGTGCGTCGGGAGCAACATAGGCTCTGATACCAATTGTGACACCCCGCGATAAAGCGGAAAACATAACTTATAAATTCTAGCGGAAAATAGGAAATTTTTGAAACTTTTAAAATTTAAAGCGCTGTTTTATTAAAATACCAAACACAAACAAAGAATGCGGAAATAAAGTTTAAATTATACAAACGTGATAGTCAAGGTGAGGGAAAAGACATCCCTCGAATGACAATACAATAAAAGGTGAGTCTAAACAATCCTAATAAACCGACTAAAAGGCCAAAGTGCTCGCTAGCTCACACATGTCTTCACCCCATGAATGCACCAACTAATACCTGTCATTCATGTAAACATGAACGCCACAGTCAGTGGGGAGTAACTCAAGGTTCTCCCAGCCACAAAATGTCAAAACGAACATAACAAGGAACTAAAACAGGTAAGTCGTATAAGACACACATAAAAGATAAGAATATCAAGTTTATATGTAAACATGGCAAATAATTGAGGTGGAACAAGATAGGCCAACATTAGCATAATAAAGATTCAACTGTTCACGTGAGACCATTAGATAATATGAAAGACAAGAATACGGTCATTTATGCAAAAGTACGCATTTCAAGGAATTACAACATAGATATGAGATTAGAATCCGAATCATGTGAAGCAGTTAAGTAAGGGATCAACCAATGCAAATTACAAGAATAGAAACCGTAGCCATTATTTGGAAAACCACTTAGCAAACATTGCACGGGACGTGGCTACTAATGTCACATTCATACTTATGGCTTGCATCTCACCATAAGAACGGATGGGAACATCAATCCCGACGATCATATCGCAACTAGAGGGCTTATAGCTCACCCCTAGTATCCAATAGGACCAAGACAAACAACACAAGGCATCACTCTTACCTTGAAAGACAAATACCAATAACTATAACCAAGCAAGACCTTTACTACTCATATATCAATATATAATTCCCCCGGTAGGACGACAATGGTACTCCCAAGACTCGGTCCTAGTCTAAATCGGCGGACTCTCGGGACGATCTGCTCCCGATTCGACATGCGGCAGAATGGTCCGCATCCAAGACTCGAAGACAGATCGGAAATCGAGAACCCACAATCGGCAGGACAGTCCGAAAGAGGCGGAAGATATGAGCTAAACCCACAATCGGCGGACGATCCGAAAGAGGCGTAAAGATAAGTCAAGCAATACGGTATAGCATAAAGGCATTATCAAACGAATACGACTCAACCAAGCGATACGAATCAACTTGGAAAGAGACTACTACATGTAATGAGCCGATGATAATCCAAGTGAGACATTTCATGCCAAATCATAATCATGAATATGAATAAGTAACCCATTTCTTCAATATTTGTCACTTGAATAAAAATGTAAACAAACGGAGATGAACCATTTATAATAAGCAGAACAAGCATCCAATTATAAATGACTCAATTTAATTAAATAAGTAGAATAATTCACTCACATTTGAGATACGATAAATAAATGAGAATGAACGGATTAAAAATTCATATTATAGGTAAGTAAGGCATTTCATCAAGTTTTGACTTGAATAAATAATAAATTTCACATTTATGATTAATGTGAGAAAAATATATGAACGGACGATATTTAACGAACTAAGTTATATAGAGCATGAGACGGGAATTAAATAAATCAAACACGAATATAAATCGACTCGATAAGGCATGCAACACGAGGCTAGGCCACGGCTCAACCATGGCCATACCTCTACACGTGACTAGGGCCACAACCGCCCAGCCTTAGCCACTGCCTAGGCCGCGCCTAGGCCGGACACAGCCACATCGCCTAGGCCGGGCGAGCCATGGCCGAAAGCACGCCTGTGCCATCTAGCCTCCCTCAGCCGCAAACATCGCCAAAAAAAAGGTTGCTAAAGCGCCGTGTACAAAGACCTACAACGCTATTGTTTTCTCGTCGAGAGCGATCCCAAAGACAGATTTGTGCCCAAAAATAGTACCCAACCACGCCCTATTCTTGTCCTAAAACAGTCCTAGAAACGCATACAACCCGTCCCCAAAACTGTCCCGAAGTGCCTGCAAAGTTGACTCAAAACAGTCCCAAAATAGTATGTATGTATCGACCAATACAGCTACTTAAGACGCGCCATGACAGTCCCAGAAATGCAAACAACCAGTCCCCTAAACTCAACATGTAATCGTCACAAAACGTGCATTTTTAAGCACCAAAACCGGTCCCTACCAGGTACCATTTTCACGACTAAAAGCAGTCCCGAATGCCCTACAAAAACGTCTCAAGGACAACCTAAAAACAGTCCCGGCAACTTAACCAAAGCTATCCCAAAACAAAGTAATGAGCCGCCCCATAATGGCACCAAAACAGGCGGCTAAATTTCAAGATGAAAGTCAGTATAAAGCAACTGGTAAATTCATTGCGGTTCGAGAAATCAAATGTTGTAAAATGATCATCTTGCCCCGTCTAAAGAAGTTGTGGTAAGGGAAAAAAAAGATGTGCTTTTTACTACCAACTCAATTGTGGATAATGGAACCAGATGTTGTCATTATAATACTATGCCTTGATGCTTAAGCTCACCATATTCATCGTCAGACTTACAGTACTCCCAAAATAAATCAAAACTACAATGAATACAACTTCAAAATAAATTAAGAACAATGAGAACAAGCGGTGATACGGTTTAGTGAAACCAAGAATCAGCTCTTTCCTTGCTACAATTGGACAGATGAGGGTATGAGACAATGGAATCTCCGCGATAAGCTCAACATGATTCGTGTTCAACTAAATTTCAGCACAAAATCCATCTAAAGGAAGAGCACATAAAAAGACAGGCTAATTCAAACATTACTTTGAGATGGAATTTATCATACAAATGAGAAACATAAATTATCAAACAAGAGCATATAAAACGACACAAAAAGAAATTTCGACATTTGTCGAGTAACCTATCACCGTTACCTTAAACGCTCCTTATTCTTCGAATAAACAGTCCCCAAAGCTTGAGTCTTCCACCGGATATTCGAAACCTTTATCAAGGAGCAAGAAAAAGAAAGGATTGAGGCAAAAATCGAAACTTTTATAAGACGGCGAAAAACGAAACCGTCACAAAAACGAGACTTTAATACCTTGAAAGATGAAGGAGGGAGTAAGGATGAGAATGGTACAAAAATTAAGAGGAATGGTGAAGAGATGGAGCCGAAATCTGGGTTTTAAGGATGGCGGAAATGAGTTTGTGAGTTCTGATGGTTTATTTTTGTTGCTGCAGAGTTACTGTGTTGTTTACAGGTGATTCGAAAAAAAGAAAGAAAGGAGGGTCAGTGGGTTGGGACTTGGGATTGGTCTTATGGATTGTATTTGAGGGTGAGAGTTAAATAATTATTTAAATGAGTGTGAGAGAGACTAATAAGATAGTAGGGGTATATGGTGTGTTGAGTCGTCGGATTTTGGTTGGTCCATACTTTATCGAGGTTCAAAAGTAAAATGTGACAGTTTACAGCTAGACGGAAAAATGTCTCGACTCTATAATAACTTGAGACGGAAACTAATATTAGTATTGTCACTATAATTACTGTCTGACTAAAATACGTATTTTTATATAAATGAGCTTTTATATATTACTTTTATAAAAATCGTATTTGAAATAACATTAATTAAATTGAATAATTCAAAAATATAAAATAGAGTAATTAAACGGTTTAATAAGTTTTAAATGTCAAAATGCGAAATTTGCGGGTGTTACATTAGCACCAAGCACAAAGCAATATACAGCATTATTCCAAAAGTCTACCTCCTCTTGAATATCCTCTTTAGTAAACTGTACTAATGTTTCAACATTTTCCTCATCTTCCTCCACCACTACACTTTTCCTTCCCCGTTTGGTGATCCAAATATTATTCTCAGGAGTGTTTTCATCTGCTAAGTCATCAACATCCTCCACCAAGTCATCAATATCGTCCACATCCTCTACGACAACCTCCTCTTCAAGAGCATCATCGTCAAATTTGAGACCAGGAACTCCATTGATTTCTTGCATGGATTTTGTCTTTGTCACGTCCTCTTCAAATAGGACCTTTTTCTTATCCTTCTTAGTACTATCCATTCTTTTCCCTGCTGATTTCAACTTTTGAAGCCTACTGGAATGCTTATGCTTCGTTTTACTCGAAGAATTACGTGCCATTAAGGAGAAATCAAGCAGAAAATTGAGCAAGAAGAAGGCTGCGTAGGGTTTCTGAGTTAGGGTTCATAATCGCCTCTCTTTCTTTTTCCAATAAATTAGTTATTGGATTTTGCTTGTTACCCTAATCCTAGTTTTATTTAGCTTCCACAAATCTGATTTTTATTAGTTAGTAATTAGATAATAAGTTTCCTAGTTAGTTTAGGAAAAATAGCTTGGAAGATAAGTTGAGGAATTAGATCTCGAGTCAGATTTGACATCGAGTAGGACTATAAATAAGGACCGATTGTGGCCTTATATTTCATAATATTTCAGAAATACAATAAAGTTTACAGTTCATAAAACTTGTGTCAATCTTGCGAGATTAGATTAGGACTCTTCCTTGCGAGGCTGAGTTATAGCAAATCGAGCTATAACCTTGCGAGGTTAGAACAAGATTCGCTAATCTATCATGGTCTTTGTTCCAAATTCACGCAATTACCAACAATATCTCCTTGTTTTCTGATCTTATACACGACATACTCAAACTAATCAATAATTCCGCTGCAATTTAATCTAACTTTACATTCTAACGAACGAATTCTATATCAAATTGGTTACCAGAGCAAGGTTCAGATTTATTCCTTAATAGATCTGTCTTGGGAAGTTGTTAATTATGGTTAACGACAAAGATGGTACTTCAGAAACATGGGAAGATGGTCATAACGAGTTAAAAATAGGGATGGCTCAGATGTCTTATGTTTTAAAGGAGATAGCAACTATGTTAAAGAATAAGGAGAAGAAAAAGAATTCGGACAGCCCGTCCAAATCTGAAGAAGACGAGCAGCTAAAGGAGAAAAAGAAAAACAAGAACGATGATGACAGAGGCCTTAAACTCGACATACCCGAGTTTAATGGAGATCTAGATGCTGAAAAATTTCTGGATTGGATTCGTCAAGCAGAGAGGATTTTCGAATACAAAGACTACGATGAGCATAAGCAATTTAAGGTTGCTACATTAAAATTAACCAAGTACGCGTCTTTATGGTACGAAAATCTGAAGAAGCAACGCAAGAAAGACAGAAAACCTAAGATTGAAACTTGGGAAAAGTTAAAGAAGCATCTTATGAAAAGGTTTCTTCCTAGAGACTACGAGCAAGATAATTACTTAAAGCTAACATCTTTAACGCATGAAAGCTTGAGTGTTGCTGATTATGTGAAAGAATTCGAGAAATTGAGCATTGTTTGCGATTTGGAAGAGAAGGAAGAATTGAGAACTGCGTGTTTTATTCGTGGCCTCAATTCGAGCCTAGTACAACGGGTGGAAATCCAGAATTATGATGGATTTAATGATGTTTGCAGGCTAGCTCTTAAATTCGAGAAGCAAGATAAAGGCAAGAAATCTTATGCTCGTGATTATTCGAGGAATTCGAGCACTTACTCGAAACCATCAGCTACTACGACCAGTAACAAGGATGTATGAAAGGAGGATCCAAAAGATAAGGGCAAGGGTACAATGGTTGAAACAAAGGATACGAGATTGTGATGATGTTTCAAGTGCCAATGATATGGGCACATTGCCAATGAATGTCCGCAAAAGCGAGCTCTAACGATTCAAGAATTGGTTGATTTAGTTCCAAACTTTGTGCTTCCAGAACCTGAATCGAAATCTGATTTGCAAGAGGAAGAGAGTGGCGATGAGGTGATACACGTTGTTGAACCCTACAGCGACGAGGAGAAGGAGGTGTTGGTGCTTCGAAGCCTCCACACCGAGGCTGCTCACGTTGAAGAGGAGCAAAGGGAACGATTATTTCATTCTCATTGTAAGGTAAACAATCAGATTTTCACTCTTATTGTCGATAGCGGTTCTTGTACCAATGTCGTATCTAGAGACTTAGTTGATAATCTGAAGTTGCCATCTAAAAACCACCCTAAACCATACAAATTACATTGGCTTGACAGAAATAATGGGATATTAGTTAAGAAACATGCCCTAGTATCATTACAATTGGGACCGTATGAAGATAAGGTGTTGTGTGATGTAATCCCGATGAATGCTTGTCATATTTTAATGGGTAGGCCGTGGCAACATGATCGAAAGGTAGAACATGACGGGAGGAGTAATGTTTATGCCGTGACTAGGAAAAGCTAAATATCATCTTAAACCGTTGTCACCAAGTAAACATAAGAAGCCTGTTGCAAAGGAGAGTTTGTTTTTAGAAGCAAGTGAAGTAGAGGAGGTCCTTGCTTAAGGAAAATGAGCTTATGTGCTGGTTGTCCGAGACATGGAGTCCGTTGGTGAGAGTAACCACCGAGGAGTGCAGGGGTTACTTGATGAGTTCATGGATGTGTTTCCCGAGGAGTTACCATATGGGTTACCTCCCTTGCGGGGAATTGAACATCGCATTGACTTAATTCCCGGAGCTGCATTGCCTAATAAACCAGCTTATCGGTGTAATCCCGAGGAAGCTAAAGAATTACATAGGCAAGTACAGGAATTAATTGATCAAGGGTATGTATAAGAGAGCTTGAGTCCATGTGCAGTACCAGCGTTATTAGTTCCGAAAAAGGAGGGAACTTGGCGAATGTGTATTGACAGTAGAGCGGTGAACAACATTACAATCAAATACCGCTTTCCTATGCCAAGGCTTGACGATATGTTAGACGAACTTTCTGGTTCGTGTGTTTTCTCTAAACTTGATTTACGGAGTGGTTATCATCAGATGAGAATTCGAGAGGAAGATGAGTGGAAGACCGCTTTTAAAACGAAATAGGGGTTATATGAATGGCTCGTGATGCAATTTGGTCTATGTAACGCTCCTAGCTCATTTATGAGGCTTATGAATGAAGTGTTAAGGCCTTTACTTAACAAGTTTATGGTTGTATATCTCGATGATATTCTGATTTATAGCAAGAATGAAGAAGAGCACAAACAGCATTTAAGATCAGTGTTTGAATTTATGCGAGAACAGAAGCTATTTGTAAAGCTTGAGAAGTGCACATTTATGGTGCCGAGTGTAGTGTTTCTTGGTTACATTGTGGGCAAAGATGGCGTGAGTATAGACCCGTCTAAAGTCGAACCAATTTAGGCCTGGCCGGTTCCTAAATCGACTACGGAGGTGCGGAGTTTCCATGGGTTAGCATCATTCTATAGACGATTCATTCAACGATTTAGTTAGATCATGGCTCCAATTATAGAGCTGACCAAGAAAGGGGTTTTCATGTAGACTACTAGTGCCCAAAAGGCGTTTGAAAAAGTGAAGGTTAAGTTGTGTTCCAGACCTGTTTTAGCACTTCCTAATTTCGACAAGTTGTTTGAGGTCGAATGTGATGCGAGTGGTGTTGGAATTGGTGCCGTATTGGTGCAAGAAAAGCGCCCTATTTCGTATTTCCGCGAGAAGCTAGGAGGCGCAAGGCTGAACTACTCAACTTACGATAAAGAATTCTATGCCATTGTGAGAGCATTAGACCATTGGAGTCACTATTTGCGACCAAAGCCATTTGTGTTACATTATGATCACGAGGCTCTAAAGCATATACATGGACAACAAAAGTTAAATCAAAGGCACGCTAAATGGGTCGAGTTTATGCAATATTTTACTTTCTCATCTAAGTATAAGACGAGAAGTTCGAATGTTGTTGCTGATGCACTTTCCAGGAGGCATTGTTTGTTGGTTGAGCACGATGCAAGATTGTTGGGTTTCGAGCATATTAAGGAGTTGTACAAGACTGATCCGTCTTTTGCTAAAGAGTTGATTGAGCCTACTGGAACTTATACATTGCAAGATGGATTTTTATTTAGAGGAAATCGACTTTGCATTCCACAAAGTTCGATTCAGGAATTACTTATTCGCGAAGCTCATGGATGAGCAATAGCTGGTCACTTTGGTTCTAATAAAACTTACGACATTGTAAGTGAACATTTTTATTGGCCAAAGATGATTGAGGATGTTCAAGAAATCGTGGCTAAGTGTGTCGTGTGTCAAAAGGCGAAGAGTTCATTTGCTAAAGGGCTGTACACGCTGTTACCAGTTCCGAAACAGCCTTGGAGCGAGGTTAGTATGGATTTTATACTCGGGTTGCCAAGAACTCAGCGTGGTAAAGACTCAATAATGGTTGTTGTTGATCGGTTTTCAAAGATGGCTCATTTCATTCCTTGTCATAAAACCGATGATGCTACTAATGTTGCTGATCTGTATTACAAAGAAGTGGTTCGTTTACATGGAATTCCACTTACCATTGTATCGGATCGAGATGTAAAGTTTCTTAGTTATTTCTGGAAAACGTTATGGTGTTTTATGGGAACTAAGTTACTATTTAGTACTTCTCACCATCCACAAAAAGATGGTCAGACGGAAGTAACTAATCACACTCTTGGAAGTTTGTTGAGAGGATTAGTTAGCAAGAGCACAAAGGATTGGGATGTTAAACTCGCACATGCCAAGTTTACTTACAATCGAACTCCATCTGTTACTACTGGGAGAGCTCCATTCGAAATTGTGTACGGAGTCAATCCATTTCTGCCTATTGACTTGGTTCCAATCCCAAAGAAAGATCTCATGAGTTTTGAAGCAAAAGACAGACAAGTGACATTTCTTCGTACTTGTGAACAGGTGAGAGCTCAAATAGAGAAGGCAAATGCAAAATACAAGGAGAAAGCTAACAAGCATAGAAAACAGCATGTGTTCAAGGTAGGAGATCTTGTGTGGCTACACTTAAGGAAAGAACGATTTCCGTCTAAGCGCAAAAATAAACTAATGCCAAGAGCTGATGGTCCGTTCAAAGTCCTAGAATGTTATGGTTCGAGTGCTTACAAGCTGGATTTGCCAAGTGAGTATGGAGGAGTGAGTGCAACTTCCAATGTGGGAGATCTATCACCGTATCTTGATGACAAAAATGTGAGGTCAAATTCTCAAAAAGAAGGAGGGAATGATGCGGGACCATTGGAAGATAGCGAAAATGAAGTGCTCATTAGTCGAAATGTAACTCAAATTACAGAAGGTTTCAAAATGGGGTCGAGTTATGTGACGATGTTGAAATGGGAGAGCAATGAAGATGGCGGAGCTGGAAACATGCTTCCCTAAGCCGTGTAGGAGCACGGAATTCCAGCCATGTTAGGAGACACGATTTCCTAAATTGTGTTGGATTAGCTATTAGTTTATTTTACTGTTTTCAAATAAAATTATAAAACTCTATATTTCCTAATCCAAATAAAATTATGAAACTCTATATTTCCTAATCCTAGTTTTATTTAGCTTCCACAAATCTGATTTTTATTAGTTAATAATTAGATAATAAGTTTCCTAGTTAGTTTAGGAAAAAAAGCTTGGAAGATAAGTTGAGGAATTAGATCTTGAGTCAGATTGTGACATCGAGTAGGACTATAAAATAAGGACCGATTGTGGCCTTATTTTTCAGAATATTTCAGAAATACAATAAAGTTTTCAGTTCGTAAAACTTGTGCCAATCTTGCGAGATTAGATTAGGACTTTTCCTTGCGAGGCTGAGTTATAGCAAATCGGGCTATAACCTTGCGAGGTTAGAACAAGATTCGCTAATCTATCCTGTTCTTTGTTCTAAATTCACGCAATTACCAACAATATTTCCTTGTTTTCTGATCTTATACACGACATACTCAAACTAATCAATAATTCCGCTGCAATTTAATCTAACATTACATTCTAACGAACGAATTCTATATCAGAATGTAGTAGGCTCACATTGCAAGCTTTCAAAGAAACCCTCGGTTTGATCTTTCCATTTGAGTAATGCTTGAACCCTTGGCTCCTTGAACTCATCTTTGGCATGGACAACATGGTCAGTCCCCATGCCGTCCTCCCCTTGACTCACCTTGTCTTCATTGATAAAAAATACTTTCTTGGGTGGTTCAAACAAGGACTCGGGTAGTAGGGGTGCTAACACAACTTTCTTGGGTGGTTCAAACAAGGACTCGGGTGGTAGGGGTGCTCTTCTTATTTATCTTATATGGACTTCTTGGCCAGCTGGTGGGGCTCATCCATAAAGAGTATAAGACCCAAAGTTGCAGAAAAAAGTACTTTAGAGCTTTCTTGGACAAAAGAAGAAAGCTTGAAAGCGATGTTTAGCACATACTCCAAAACCGTATTCATTTTGACCACTCGGTTTTGGTGCTGTCTTTTGCATCTGATTTAAACCCTTTCAAGATTAATTATCCTAGGCAAAAAGGCTCTAAACTCATCATAGAAAAGTCTTAGGCTGGAAAATGGCATGTGTGCTTAGACGGAATTGAAGTTGGATCTCGATTTTGGTGAAGGACCAAAACCGGGTAAACGGATGCTTGTAATTGTTGCCATTTTTTCTTCAGTAGCTTATACCTTGCAAGATGGGTTTTTATTCAAGGGAAATCGACTTTGCATTCCACAAAGTTCGATTCAGGAACTACTTGTTCGTGAGGGACATGGAGGAGCAATAGTTGGTCCCTTTGGTTCGAATAAAACTAATTACATCGTTAGTGAACATTTTTATTGGCCAAAGATGATTAAGGATGTTCAAGAAATCGTGGCTAAGTGTGTCGCGTGTCAAAAAGCGAAGAGTTCATTTGCTAAAGGGCTGTACACGCCATTACCAGTTCCGAAACAGTCTTGGAGCGAGGTGAGTATGGATTTTATACTCGGATTGCCTAGAACTCAGTGTGGTAAAGACTCTATAATGGTGGTTGTTGATCGGTTTTCAAAGATGACTCATTTCATTCCTTGTCATAAAACCAATGATGCTACTAATGTTGCTGATCTTTATTTCAAAGAGGTGGTTCGTCTACATGGAATTCCACTTACCATTGTATCGGATCGAGATGTAAAGTTTCTTAGTTATTTCTGGAAAACGTTATGGCGTTTGATGGGAACTAAGTTACTTTTTAGTACTTCTCACCATCCACAAACAGTTGGTCAGACGGAAGTAACTAATCGCACTCTTGGAAGTTTGTTGAGAGGATTAGTTAGCAAGAGCACAAAGGATTGGGATGTTAAACTCGCACATGCAGAGTTTGCTTACAATTGAACTCCATCTGTTACTACTGGGAGAGCTCCATTCGAAATTGTGTACGGAGTCAATCCATTTCTGCCAATTGACTTGGTTCCAATCCCAAAGAAAGATCTCATGAGTTTCGAAGCAAAAGATAGACAAGCGACATTTCTTCGTACTTGTGAGCTGTTGAGAGCTCAAATTGAGAAGGCGAATGCAAAGTATAAGGAGAAAGCAAACAAGCATCACAAACAGCCCGTGATTAAGGTAGGAGATCTTGTGTGGCTACACTTTAGGAAAGAACGATTTCCATCGAAACGGAAGAATAAGCTTATGCCGAGAGCAGATGGTCCGTTCAAGGTTTTGGAATGTTATGGTTCAAATTCCTATAAGATTGAGTTACCAAGCCAGTATGGTGGTGTGAGTGCTACTTTCAACGTGGCAGACTTGTCACCGTATCTGGATGACGACAATTTGAGGCCAAATTTTCAAAAAGAAGGAGAGAATGATGTGGGAGCATTGCTCGATAGTGAAAATGAAGTTCTTATTAGTCGAAATGCGGCCCAAATAGTAGAGGGATTCAAGTTTGGCTCGAGTTGTGTGATGATGTTGAAATGGGCTGGCACCGAAGAGGCGTGGGCTGAAAACACGGTTGCTAAATAACCGAATACCAGGCTTGTGTTCGAATATTGGTAGTTGGTATTAGATTTTATTAGTTATTAATTTATCTTCGAATAAAAGAATTTTTCTTAGCTTATTATCTAAGATAAGTTAGAGATAGAATTAATATCAGATTTTATTTAGTTGTTATTTGATTCTATTCTTTTTCCCCAAGATAGCTTGGAGGAGGAGTTAGTATAAATAGGACCTCTTGTAAATCCTATTTTTCAGATAGTGAGTTTTAATAATAGTTTACATTTCATGTTTATAAATGTTTTCATTCTCAACTTGGTTCTAAACTTCCCATTTTATCAAACAGATGCTAATAAATCCCAATGGTGACTCATATACCATTAAGCAACCGAATCAAACACAGCTATTGGCCTTATGGCCATCATTATTACCCAATTTAGATGAAGCATCCAAGGCATACTACCAACACAAACCTAATATTTCATCACTAATAACTGCACCGTAGTGCGACACTCTAGTCACAACGGTAAACACAATGCATTTCACCATCTCATGGACATAGTTTAATCACTCATCATTCTCAAGGAACAGTAACAACATTACCACTCACCCAAGCATTACAACAAAATCACGATGTGCACCGTGGGCATTTTCATAATAACGCTTGTGAGGCAATTTTACAAACGAAATCTATACTACCACTTTCACGGTCGGAGTCCGACACAACCGCTTTCACATATAATGACTATGTACTTAGGTTAACGGTCACATTATACCTCTCTCTTACTCTCATGATGCGTATAGCGGAGCGAAAGACTTAATTGTGAATTCAAGTGAGGCGAGAGATTCGAATGCACTAGGTGCAACCTGACCAAATCGTGCCACTTGAAGCGTTTTTGCGAAGCGGAAGACTTTTTTTTGTTTGTTTTGTGTTTTTCTCTTGTGCAAGAATAAAAGGGATATTTGTTTCGATATCTTATGAAGAGATCGAACCAATGGGATATTTGCTATCGTTAGACCTATAACGATACCAATGGGGGAATCACTCGAAAACGCGTCAAGTAATTCGACTCAAACTTCGGAGCACGTCCTTAGTTTAAGGCAAGACTCGAACTTGACGATCTTTAAAAAGATTGCAACAAAAAGTTTCTCTCTCTAGAAGGGGTTTTCTTAAAATTTTGATGATTACAAATGAGGGAGGCTTGGTCCTTATATAGGACAAAATTCCTTGGCCTCCAAGAATACATTTAATGCTATTTTGTGAGTTCTAGGATGATTGAAGCATAGAACTCACAAACTAGACCAATTTTTTAACTCTTATTTAAACTAGTTTGAAAATGCTAAAAACTAAATTGGAATTATTCTCCCCTTGCTTGATGCCGCCACCCTCCTTGTTCCCACACGGGTTCAAGGTTCCCACGGATCTCGAGGCTTGATTTCACATATTTCCTTTTCCTTAATTGAGCCCATCCATATTTTGTGTGTAAATAATGCATTACTTGGGCTTGAGATCACTCGGTCTTCTAAATTAAGCACGACTTCTTCTATAGGGTCGATTTACGCCTCTTCTTTTGGGCGACACACTTGGACCACACGGTTCTTAGTGCGTTCCCACGCGGGTCTCGTTTTCTTGAGTCGAGATCATGCATACTTCTTGAATTTTGGGATCCAATAGCTCTTTCACAGCTACTCAATTATTCATAAACTTGTCTTGAATTTTATGATGCGTGGTCATTTATTAACTGTCACGCCATTCGCATCATATTCTCTCCCTTAAAAAGAATTGTCCTCAATTCTTGCCTCATTATGCCGGGATCAATTGAATATTATAAACCCGAACAAGCCCGAGCACATAGGCGAATCATGTTTGATGCCACCGGGATCAAAATAAATCTGGAAGTTAAATTCAAACTTGATTAAGAACATGAAGCTATTTGCGCACACCGTTGATCTCTTCTTCAACTCACCATCTTCAATATAGTCTTCATGTTTATTCATCTCTAGTGATTTGAATTTGTCATGAGTATTGTAAATTAAAACCATTTGGTGCCATCTGTGCTTATGTCTTACTTTCTTTGATGTCCTCCCCACCACCTTCCATGCACAATTCTACCAAAATCCAAATAATGGTTGCTCGAAACAACAAGATCATCATGAGCTTCCATGAAAATTGACTTCAATAAGAAATTAGAGTTCCCACCATGTAGCTTCTCATCAATGTATTTATCAATTGGTGATTTATAAAGTTCTTTAAGTTGAGAATCGAAATTAATGTTATTGCCACCCGGTAGGACCTTCACCCATTTGGCATGTCATAGATTCAACTTCTACTGCCTGTTAATGTACTTCAACGATTCATGATCCGAATGTAGTATGAAGTGATTCAGACGGAGATAATGACTCCAATGATTAAGAGCTCTCACGATCGCATAGAATTCTTTGTCGTACGTAGAGTAGTTGAGTCTAGCACTACCCAGCTTCTCGGAAAAGTATGCGATGGGTCTCTTTCCTTGTACCAACACGACACCAATTCCAATATCACTTGCGCCACACTCCACCTCAAATGGTTGGGTAAATCTGGAAGCGCCAACGACGGTGCCTCGCAAAACGTTTGAATCATCGTCTCGAAGGCCCTTTGAGCGGTCGCGGTCCATACGAATGCTCCTTTCTTTAAACACTCGGTGATAGGACTAGTGATGGTACTAAAGTCTCATATGAACCTTCGATAGAATGAGGCGAGTCCATGAAATGATCGGACCTCCGTGAAGGTCTTAGGAGTAGGCCATGACTTGATCGCTTCAATTTTAGATTGATCGACCGTAACTCCGTCTTTAGAAACTCTGTAGCCAAGGAAGATAACACTCTCGACAAAGAATGAACACTTCTCCTTTTTGGCATAGAGTTGTTGCTTTCGGAGCGTTATGAACACCTCGCGAAGGTGTTTGAAATGGTCATCCTTGCTCCGGCTATAGATCAAAATGTCATCCAAGTAGACGACCACGAATTTGCCTAAGAAAGGCTTGAGGATATCGTTCATGAGTCGCATAAAGGTACTTGGAGCATTAGTTAAACCGAATGGCATAACCTTCCACTCGTATAAACCATGCTTGGTCTTAAACGCGGTTTTTCATTTGTCGCCTTCTCTCATCCGAATTTGGTGATAACCACTTTTTAAATCGACTTTAGAGAAGATTTCGGATCCATGTAACTCATCAAGCATGTCGTCAAGTCTTGGGATTGGAAATCGATACTTGATAGTTATGTTGTTCACGGCTTGACTGTCAATGCTCATTCGCCACGTTCCATCCTTCTTTGGAACAAGTAGCATAGGGATGGCACATTGACTTATGCTCTCGCGCACATAGCGTCGTTCCATCAACTCCTCGATTTGTCATTGCAATTCCTTTGTCTCCATTAGATTGCATCTATAGGCGGCTTTGTTTGGTAAGGGAGCTCTGGGTAGGAGATCGATTTGGTGTTCAATCCCTCGAATAGGTGGTAAACCAGCGGGTACTTCCTCGGGGAAAACATCCTTGAATTCCTCATCCGAGATGGGCACAAGATTAAGATTATCTTGATTTGCATCGTCATAACTTGTATGATCACTATCTTCCATGTGAGTTTCATCATAAACTTCTTCAAATTCTTCATCAAAAACAATTTGTAGATTTGGATCAAATAAAGAAGTACCTTTTGTATGAGGTTCATCCTCAAAAGAAAATAAGTCATCTTCAATCACATCTTTAATTTGATCATCATCACTCAATGGCTCTATTATGATAATCTCGTCCTTTTCTCCTTCTTCGAGATTGAACACATCACCCAATCATTCCTCCTCATCAAATAACTCATCCCGACAAGCAACATCGTCTCTCAAGGTATTCAATCGTTTATTTGGACACGTGCTTTGATAGTTCCCATACCCCGGACACTTTAAACATCGTACTTTGGAGAGACTTGTCTCCTCAAAATCGGGCGTTCTTGCCTCAGAACTAGGGGTGGTAGCCGACTGGGGTTCGTCAACACTACTCGTCGGACTCCCTTTCGATCCTCCCTCGTTCCTCCAATTTCGACTACTCTCACCATAAACTGTTGGCAATTTAGCTTTCCCTTGTGCTTCAACCTTTAGACACAAGTTGCGCAAAGCATCGAAATCAGCGTAGGATTGTAATTCAACCGAGTTGGCTATATTACGATTTAATCCACGAAGAAATCGAGCCATCTTTAATTCTTAACTCTCTTCCAACTCTCTCATCAGAGTGAGATTCTCAAACTCATCGATGTATTCAGAGACACTAAGCCTCCCTTGGTTGAGATTGGCGATCTTACGATAAGTCGTAAGTCTATAAGTTGCTGGAACATATCTTTTGCGCAATTTGCGTTTAAGAGAATCCCAAGATGATAATTTCTCTTTTCTAGCGCGAGCACTCCTTGCTTTCAAACTCTCGTACCATAGTGAAGCCCCTCTACTAAGTCTTCGAATAGCGTACTTGCAGCATTTTGCGTCACCCAGACCTTTGTAATCAAACATTCGTTTGATTTTCCTTTCCCATTCGAGGTAGTCCTCGGGATCCGCACTTCCTGTGAACTCGGGTAGTTCAATTACTTTGAACTCGTCAATGATTCGTTCACGTCTAGGCTGCCATTTGGGATCGGATTCTTGCAAATTCTTCAATGCCTTTTGAAGACTCTTAAGAAAATTGGGATCTTCGAAGTTCATGTTGTTAATTTTTTTTCTTTTTTTTTGATGAATAGTACCGTGAATGAAGGTGATATATATATATATATATATATATATATATATATATATATATATATATATATATATATATATATATATATATATATCTATCTAGAACACTCTCTAGAGGTGAGTGATCAAAACCGATTAACCCTTGAACGACCTGTTCAAGTTTAACCTTTGAACTCCAATCGCAATCGGAAATTCAACCTATCAACTTAGCTTTAACGCGCCTAGGACCGTCTAGATTTTGGGAAATCAAGAGCCGAAGGTCTGATACCACTTGATTCGTATAGTGGAGCGGAAGAGTTAATTGTGAATTCAAATGAGGCGAGAGATCCGAATGCACTAGGTGCAACCTGACCAAATCGTGCCACTTGAAGCGTTTTTGCGAAGCAGAAGACTATTTTTTTTGTTTGTTTTACGTTTTTCTCTTGTGCAAGAATAAAAGGGATATTTGTTTCGATATCTTATGAAGAGATCGAACCAATGGGATATTTGCTACCGTTAGACCTATAACGATAACAATGGGGGAATCACTCGAAAACGCGTCTAGTAATTCAACTCAAACTTCGGAGCACGTCCTTAGTTTAAGGCAAGACTCGAACTCGTTGCTATGATACCACTTGATGCATATAGCGGAGCGGAAGACTTAATTGTGAATTCAAGTGAGGCGAGAGATCCGAATGCACTAGGTGCAAACTGACCAAATCGTGCCACTTGAAGCGTTTTTGCGAAGCAGAAGACTATTTTTTTTGTTTGTTTTACGTTTTTCTCTTGTGCAAGAATAAAAGGGATATTTGTTTCGATATCTTATGAAGATATCGAACCAATGCGATATTTGCTATCGTTAGACCTATAACAATAACAATGGGGGAATCACTCGAAAACGCGTCAAGTAATTCAACTCAAACTTCGGAGCACGTCCTTAGTTTAAGGCAAGACTCAAACTCGTCGATCTTGAAAAAGATTGTCCTTTATATAGGACAAATTGCCTTGGCCTCCAAGAATGCATTTAATCCTATTTTGTGAGTTCTAGGATGATTGAAGCATAGAAATCACAAACTAGACCAATTTTTTAACTTTTATTTAAACTAGTTTGAAAATGCTAAAAACTAAATTGGAATTCTTCTCCACTTGCTTGATGCCGCCACCCTCCTTGTTCCCACACGGGTTCAAGGTTCCCACGGGTCTCGAGTCTTGATTGCACATATTTCCTTTCCTTAATTGAGCCCATCCCTATTTTGTGTGTAAATAATGCATTAATTGGGCTTGAGATCACTCGGTCTTCTAAATTAAGCACGACCTCTTCTATAGGGTCGATTTACGCCTCTTCTTTTGGGTGGCACACTTGGAACACACGGTTCTTAGTGCGTTCCCACGTGGGTCTCGTTTTCTTGAGTCGAGATCATGCATACTTCTTGAATTTTGGGATCCAACAGCTCTTTCACAGCTACTCAATTATTCATAAACTTGTCTTGAATTTTATGATGCGTGGTCATTTATTAACTGTCCCGCCATTCGCATCATCTCATGGCTGCAAAACCAAACTTGGTGTTACCAAATTCACAATTATGTATACCCCGATTATTGGAACTCAATTCATCCATAATTAGGTCACCTCACACAGATTCACTCGAAAATTACAACAATTCCTGATTGAATGTCATTTACCACTTACAAAATGTCCAACTCATCTCTTGTAATGCACTCCCTCTCTCATATTCCCGATTCCTAAATCTTATCACTATTCATTCCACTTGCATTATTCCCTAAGCCAAATTTCACACCCTCCAACTGTTTTTATCATTCATATTATCACTCCTTATTCAACTTGCTAAGTACCTCAACTATTCCCTCATATCATTCTATAAGTTCTATCTCAATCATATGCTAACAGAAACATCTGAATCATACCAAAAGGTCATCCTCACATGTCCTCAAATTGCGTTCACTATCTATGAGTCCACATAACCGCCAAGTATCAAATTTTAGTTGCACTCCACTCATCATTTACAAGTTGTCTCTCATGATCAATTTACCATACTCAAAGCATTACATAGGCCAACTACCGTGCCAGTTGGAGTAAAACTCTTAGGACTCGATTTTTGAATGAATAAGACTCGAATTTTAATAGTGTAACAGACTGTTTGATTGTGATTAAAATGACTAAACAAACACAAATAACAATTATTTTTGACAGAAACTCTAAGGACTAGATTTGGACACTTGAATGGACTGTTTTAAGGACCAACAAACAACATAAGGACAGTTTTAAAAACTAGCAAACGACTCAACCAAAACAAGGCACAAAACAGCTTGTTTTGGACGAAAATAAGACCTTAATTTACTTGAGTAATTTGAATGAAAACAATTGAAATAAGATTGTAATTTAAGTGCTTATGAACTAAACATTCAAATAACAATTTCCATAATGACTTAAGGCAACAAAAACAGAAACTTTGGGACTGTTTTGACACGAAAACAAGAACAAGTAACCGGGATATGACTTAAACTAGTAGAGGGATTGATTAAGGTAGGAGATCTTGTGTGGCTACACTTGAGGAAAGAACGATTTCCATCGAAACGGAAGAATAAGCTTATGCCGAGAGTTGATGGTCCGTTCAAGGTTTTGGAATGTTATGGTTCAAATGCCTATAAGCTTGAGTTACCAAGCGAGTATGGTGGTGTGAATGCTTCTTTCAACGTGGGAGACTTGTCACCGTATCTGGATGACGACAATTTGAGGCAAAATTTTCAAAAAGAAGGAGAGAATGATGCGGGAGCATTGCTCGATAGTAAAAATGAAGTTCTTATTAGTCGAAATGCGGCCCAAATAGTAGAGGGATTCAAGTTTGGCTCGAGTTGTGTTATGATGTTAAAATGGGCTGGCACCGAAGAGGCGTGGGCTGAAAACACGGTTGCTAAATAACCGATTACCAGGCTTGTGTTCGGATATTGGTAGCTGGTATTAGATTTTATTAGTTATTAATTTATCTTCAAATAAAAGATATTATTCTTAGCTTATTATCTAAGATAAATTAGAGATAGAAATAATATCAGATTTTATTTAGTTGTTATTTGATTCTTATCTTTTTCCCCAAGATAGCTTGGAGGAGGAGTTAGTATAAATAGGGCCTCTTGTAAATCCTATTTTTCAGATAGTGAGTTTTAATAAAAGTTACATTTCATGTTTATAAATGTTTTCATTCTAAACTTGGATCTAAACTTCCCATTTTATCACACAGATGCTAATAAATCCCAATGGTGACTCATATACCATTAAGCAACCAAATCAAACACAGCTATTGGCCTTATGGCCATCATTATTACCCAATTTAGATGAAGCATCCAAGGCATACTACCAACACAAACCTAATATTTCATCACCAACAATTGCACCGTAGTGCGACACTCTAGTCACAACGGTAAACACAATGCATTTCACCATCTCATGGACATAGCCTAATCACTCATCATTCTCATGGAACAGTAACAACATTACAACTCACCCAAGCATTACAACAAAATCACGATGTGCACCGTGGGCATTTTCACAATAACGTTTGTGAGGCAATTTTACAAACGATATCTATACTACCACTTTCACGGTCGGAGTCCGACACAACCACTTTCACATATCATGACTATGTACTTAGGTTAACGGTCACATTATACCTATCTCTTACTCTCATGATGCGTATAGCAGAGCGGAAGACTTAATTGTATATTCAAGTGAGGCGAGAGATCCGAATGTACTAGGTGCAACCTGACCAAATCGTGCCACTTGAAGCGTTTTTGCGAAGCGGAAGACTTGTTTTTGTTTGTTTTGTGTTTTTCTCTTGTGCAAGAATAAAAGGGATATATGTTTCTATATCTTATGAAGAGATCGAACCAATGAGATATTTGCTATCGTTAGACTTATAGCGATGACAATGGGGGAATCACTCGAAAACGCGTCAAGTAATTTAACTCAAACTTCAGAGCACATCCTTAGTTTAAGGCAAGACTCGAACTCGTCGATCTTTAAAAAGATTGAAAAACCAAGTTCTCTCTCTAGAAGGGGTTTTCTTAAACTTTTGATGATTACAAATGAGGAAGGCTTGGTCCTTATATAGGACAAAATACCTTGGCCTCCAAGAATGCATTTAATGCTATTTTGTGAGTTCTAGGATGATTGAATGAAACAAATCAAACCGAGAAAGGCCTCATTTCACCCGGTTTTAGACCTCGTCACAATTTGAGGTCTAACACCAAAACCGTCTAAGAAGTCATGGCTCCAACCGTCCTAATTGTTATTTTGGGTGAGTTTGGGACGTTTTTGTTTAGGATCTTTTATCTCCTAGAGCTACCATTCAGATTTTAATTGACGAAACATTGAAAAGGTACAAGGGGACCCGGTTTTGAACAATGAGCTAAATGTCGCTATCAATCTTTCTTCTTTTGTTCCAACAAAGCTCAAGAGACTTTTTGGCTGCAGCATGGGAGTCTTACATGGTTTCTCAAGCCTCCAATTAGTCCATATAATCATAAGTAAGAAGTTGAGTTACAAACAAGGAAGATTGGACTATTAGTTTACTTTCTTTACTTTATGTCATTTTCATTTCAGCATTGTAAGAGTCATTGGCTGCCGTTTTTTGTGCTCTTTAGCTGCTCATTTTGTGGCCCTTAGATGGAACTTGTAATCAAGGGTCAAGATTGTAAGCCTTGGTCTATATAAACCAAGCTAGGCACTTGAGAACTTCAGATTTGAATAAACATTAATACAAGTGAAAACCTAGTTTTTCTCTTAAAATTCTTTGCTTTGTGCTAGAAAACTCTCCTATGCTTAGTGATAGGGGTTGAGTGAGTTCTTTGCTAGGTGCTTGAACAAGCTCTTAGTCTTAAACCTTGGCTTAGTGCTTGGTTTAATTCATATCCATTTCACTCGATCCTTAGCTTTTGAGTCTCGGTTTTAAGCTTCATTTTCTGTCTAAAAGTCGAGCCCTAGTAGTTTTATTCCAAATTGGTATCAAAGCCAGGTTAACAAAACAAAGCCTTTCTTTGTGAGTTCATTATACCCTAACCACATTAAAAACACAAAAAACAACCATGAGTGAAGAAAGGCTTGCTGGAATTGAAACACAAGTTACTCAACTTTCTGAAAAATGTGATTTGTTGCTAGATTCTTTCAATGTTATCATGGATAATATTCCAACCCCACCACCAAGAGGAAGAGGACAACCACCTAGAGGCATGGGTAGAGGCCGTGACCTCATGGGAGGAGGACAAGCTCATGGTGGCCGTGAGGAAGAGGAGCTTTCAGATTCGGAAGAATCCATGACCGAGGCCTTTCAAGGAGAGCCCAACAAGGACTTAAAGGTAGAGATTCCTGATTTTCATGGTAGTTTAAACCCCGAGGATTTGTTAGATTGGTTTCGGACCATTGAAAGAGTCTTTGAGTTTAAAGGTTATTCCAATAGCAAAGCTTTTAAAGTTGCAATCTTGAAACTCAAAGGCTATGCCTCCCTTTGGTATGAGAACTTAAAAAATCAGAGAAGAAGGGATGGTAAGGAACCTATTAAGTCTTGGTTAAAACTGAAAAAGAAGCTTAATGAGAAGTTTATACCTAAAGAGTACACTCAAGACATTTTCATTAAGCTCACACAACTTAAACAAGACCAACAACTACTTGAGTCATATTTTAGAGACTTTGAACAACTTACCTTGCAATGTGAACTCAATGAAAAGCCCGAACAAAAGATTGCTAGATTTGTTGAAGGTTTAGATACTAAGATTGCTCATAGGGTTAAAATGCAACAAGTATGGTCCTTTGATGAAGCCGTTAATTTGGCTTTAAGGGTTGAGAAATTGGGTAAAGGGAAGGCTACAACCACCAAACCAACCGCCAAAACAGCCATCTTTAAACCCCCAACCGGTTTCAAAATTAATGAACCACCCTCTCAAAACAAAACCCCCATACTTGACAAAGGAAAAGCAGTCGAAACCTCACAAAAAAAGACCATGGCTCTCAAAAAATGTTACCAATGGCAAGGTTATGGTCACTTTCCCAAAGAATGCCCAACCAAGAGAGCCCTTAGTAACTTTGAAATGGTTCATTGGGGTGATGATGAGATCCTTGTGTGTGATGAGGATGAGGAAGGGATGGACTATGAGGAGGCCGATGTGGTTATGCCGGATGCGGGTCTTAGCTTGGTTACTTGGAGAGTGATGCATACCCAACCCCAACCCTTGTAAATGTACCAAAGACAACAAATTTTTAGGTCTAGGTGCACCATTAAGGGAAGAGTTTGCAATCTTATCATTGATAGAGGGAGTTGTACCAATGTATCCTCTAGTACTCTCATTGAAAAATTATCATTGCCTACACAAGACCATCCTAGTCCTTATAAATTAAGGTGGCTTAACAAAGGGGCTGAAGTTAGAGTGGATAAGCAATGCCGAGCTCTATTTCAAAGAAGTGGTCAACCTACATGGTAATCCTAAGTCCATTGTCTCGGATAGGGATTCCAAGTTCCTGAGTAATTTTTGGAGGACCTTATGGAAGCTACTCAAAACAAGGCTCTTGTTTAGCACCTCCCATCACCCTCAAACTGATGGGCAAACGGAAGTTACCAACAAGACCTTGGGAAGGATCCTTAGATGCACAGTTGCTATGTCATTGAAAGATTGGGACCTCAAACTAGCTCAAGCCGAGTTTGCCTTCAACAGAGCCCCCTCCACAACCATGGGCAAGTCTGATGCGAACCAAGCTAGTGACTCGGAGATAGTTGATGAGCTGAACGGGTTGGTTGTGGACACTCACGGTAATGGTCTGATGGTGGTTCGTAATTTTCAGCCTATGAACTCCAATTATCCTTCATATGTTACTTTGCTAAGTATGGTGTATGGGAGCTGATGGTGGCACGTTTACCAAGGAAAGGACGAACCAATATTACATTTTATTAGCATTTTTCAGATTATGTTATTACAATAATATCTTAAGCTTAATTAGTACTCAGTAGATGTCTAAGTTCATTAAACTAGTAGCTTTAAGTGTTGTAATTAAGTGAAGAGTGATTGCTCAACTCTTCACCTTGCTTGGACCATTTGGACGGCGGCCTTGAGGGCTATATAATGCCTTCAAGTTCATGAATAAAGGATCTAGAAATTTGCTCAAACTTTTGTTTACTAAAATCGTTTCTTGCTTAAAAACAAAACTGGTTTTGATTGGATCACGATTCTAATTAAAATTCCCGAGTTGTTGATCAATAGGTCTTGGTCTCACTCACTTTTATCAAGTAATAGGTCTTTCTTATTCAAAATACTATCTCTTACACACAAAAATCAGAACAGGTCGTACCTAGTACGTTCGGTTTGCCAAAAACAGTCCGTTAATCTTTAAAATTTTGTTATCTAAATTGATCAGTTTCAGGTCTGCGCGTACCTAGTACGAACAGTCCTCGACACTGTCCAGTTCGTTCTTAATTCCGCTGCTCAGTTCGTATCATTTGTGGTAATAGAGCTTCGGCTCTTGATCCTTATTTATCTATGGATTTTGATAATTCTAACTTTTTGCAGCAACTCCATGATGCCTTGAGAAACGTGCAAGAAGGGATGATAGGTGGCAACCAAGGCGTTTTGAAAGGGTCGCAGAACCGTTCAAAGTTAACGAACTCCCTGAGTTCGTTGGGGGGCTGATCTCGAGGCCTATTTGGAGTGGGAACGGAAGATAGATCATACGTTTGATTTCAAAGAATTGGATGATGAGAAAAGGTGCAAGTATGCAATTTTGAAATTAAGCAAGGGAACATCTCTATGGTTTGAAGGGTTGAAGGCCAAGAGGGTGCGCTTGGGGAAATGAAAGATTGATTCTGAGGCGTCTCTGAAACGTAAACTTCATAAAAGGTATGTGCCAACGACCCATAGGTTAGCTACATATCGTAAGATTGCTGATTTTAGACAAGGAAAACTAAGTGTTAGTGAATATATTGATGAATTTGAAAACTTATGTTTGATGGGCGAATTAGAGGAAGTAGAAGAGCAGAAAATGTCTAGATTTTTGCGTGGATTGAATTATAATATTGCTAGTTCTGTTGAGTTATACCCCTATTCTGATTTGGATACTCTTTGTGGTCTTTGTTTGAAATTGGAGTCACAAGGGAAGTCTAAATATGAGGGAGGGTCGAGTTCATAATCGGGAAAGAATAAGTCATGGACCAAAACCAAAACAGCCGCTAAACTCTACACACCTAGCAGCTCATTTGTGAGTCCTAACAAAACCACGGCATCTTCAAACACTACCCCTAGGACCACGACCAAGGAGACTAATCTGTCCAAAGTCCGTTGTTTCAACTGTCAAGGTTTCGGTTATTATCAAAGTACGTGTCCAAATAAAAGAGTCGTGACCTTGAGAGAGGCGGTGGAGTGTAGGGATGAGTTGTTGGCCGAGGAGGAAGAGTTGGGTGAACTGTTTAATTTAAATGAAGGTGAGGCAGAGGACGAGTTAGTAAAGGATTATGAGGCACCAATTTATGACACAAATCTGGTTTTGCGAACCTTGCAAGTAAAAACTATACCTACTGATTCGGAGCAAAGCAATCAATTGTTTCATACCATGTGTCGAGTAAATGATAAGTGGTGTAGTCTAATTATCGATGGGGGTAGTTGTGCCAATGTGGCCTCTACTGAAATGGTGTCAAAATTGGGTCTTGTGACTACTAAACACCCACATCCATATGCATTACATTGGCTAGATGATGGCAGCAGCGTTAAAGTGTCAAAACAGGCCCGTGTTGGCTCTGTTATGGGTTCCTATGTCGATGAGGTGTTGTGTGACATTATTCCCATGGATGCTTGTCATATTTTGTTAGGACGACCATGGAAATATGACCGGGATGTGTTGCATAGAGGGAGGAGTAACGAGTATGAGTTGAAGGATAAAGGGAAACGAATTGTGCTTAAACCCATGTCACCACAAGCTGTCCGTGATTTAGGTTCAAAACCGAAAGCAAAAGCCCATGCTGCTATGTTGATTGGAAAACGGGATGTGGAGCGTGCCATTGATCATGGAGAGCAAGTTTATTTGCTTGTTGCTAAATAAAATTCGAGTGCTAATGTTGTTTTGCAGGAACATAACCCAATTGACGATTTGCTTGAAGAGTTAGGGGATGTCTTTCCCGATGAATTGCCCGCTGGTTTGCCTCCTATTCGAGGCATTGAACATCAAATTGACCTTGTGCCGGGCCCAACTCTTCCAAACAAGGCTGCTTATCGATGTAATCTGGAAGAAACAAAGGAACTCCAAAGGCAAATTGATGAGTTGATGGAGAGGGGTTATGTGCGTGAAAGTATGAGTCCTTGTGGTGTTCTGGTGTTACTCGTACCAAAGAAAGATGGTTCATATGTGTGTTGATAGCCGTGCTGTAAACAACATAACCATCAAATATCGCTTTCCAATACCAAGACTTGATGATATGCTTGACGAGCTTCATGGTTCGGTTATCTTCTCAAAAATCGACCTTAGAAGTGGTTACCATCAAATTCGGATGCGTGAGGGTGATGAATGGAAGACGGCTTTTAAAACGAAGCATGGATTGTATGAATGGACCGTCATGCCATTCGGTCTTACTAATGCTCCAAGTACCTTCATGAGATTGATGAATGAGGTACTTAAATCCTTCTTGGGCAGATTTGTTGTGGTTTATCTTGACGATTTTTTGGTGTATAGCAGGAGTATTGATGAGCATTTTGAACATTTGAGACAAGTGTTCGAAACATTTCGTGATTAAAAACTTTATGGGAAGCGAGAGAAGTGCTCTTTTCTTGTGGAGAGCGTGGTTTTCTTGGGATACGTTGTGACACCCCGCGATAAAGCGGAAAACATAACTTAAAAATTCAAGCGGAAATTAGGAAATTTTTGAAACTTTTAAAATTTAAAGCGCGGTTTTATAAAAATACCAAACACAAACAAAGAATGCGGAAATAAAGTTTAAATTATACAAACGTGATAATCGAGGTGAGGGAAAATATATCCCTCGAATGACAATACAATAAAAGGTAGGTCCAAACAATCCCAATAAACCAACTACTAGGCCGAAGTGCTCGCTAGCTCACACATGTCTTCACCTCATGAATGCATCACTAATACCTGTCATTCATGTAAACATGAACGCCACAGTCAGTGGGGAGTAACTCAAAGTTCTCCCAGCCATAAAATGTCAAAACGAACATAACAAGGAACTAAAACAGATAAGTCATATAAGATATATACAAAAGATAAGAATATCAAGTTTATATGTAAACATGGCAAATAATTGAGATGGAACAAGATCGGCCAACATTAGCTTAATAAAGATTCAACTGATCATGTGAAACAATTAAATAATATGAAAGACAGGAATATGGTCATTTATACAAAAGCACGCATTTCAAGGAAATACAATATAGATTTGAGATTAGAATTCGAATCATGTGAAACAGTTAAGTAAGGGATTAACCAATGCAAATTACAAGAATAGAAACCGTAGCCATTATTTGGAAACCACTTAGCAAACATTGCACTGGACGTGGCTACTAATGTCACATTCATACTTATGGCTTGCATCTCACCATAAGAACGGATGGGAACATCAATCCCGACGGTCATATCGCAACTAGAGGGCTTATAGCTCACCCCTAGTATCCGATAGGACCAAGACAAACAACACAAGGCATAACTCTTACCTTGAAAGACAAATACCAATATCTATAACCAAGCAAGACCTTTACTACTCATATATCAAAATATAATTCCCCTGGTAGGACGACAGTGGTACTCCCAAGACTCAGTCCTAGTCTAAATCTGGCCGGACTCTCGGGCGAACGGTCCCCGATTCGACATGCGGCAGAACAGTCCGCATCCAAGACTCGAAGACAGATCGGAAATCGAGAACCCACAATCGGCAGAACAGTCCGAAAGAGGCGGAAGATATGAGTTACATCCACAATCGGCAGGACAGTCCGGAAGAGGCGTAAAGACAAGTCAAGCAAAAAGGTATAGCATAAAGGCATTATCAAGAGAATACGACTCAACCAAGCGATACGAATCAACTTGGAAAGAGACTAATAATGTAATGAGCCGATGATAATCCAAGTAAGATATTCCATGCCAACGTATATTTATGAACATGAACAATTAACCCATTTCTTCAAATACTTGTAACTTGAATAAAAATGTAATTAAATTGAAATAGCCGCTTTATATCGAGTAAAGTAAGAATTAAACTATAAATTACCCAAATGAAAGATAGATCATTTATTACTTACAAGGCATGTATAAATAGCTTGAACTCATATTATAATGAAAATATGGCATTTCAAATATATAAATGACATAATTGAAGAACGAAATCCACAATTGTAAATTATGTAAGGAATATATAATAATGAACGGAATTTAACGAACTACATTATATCAAGCACGAGGCCGGTTTAAATAAATCAAATACGGACTTAAATAGACACAACTAATAAATCACTCAACACGAGGCTAGGCCACGGCTCAACATGGCCATGCCTAACATGGCCATGCCTTTACCTGTGACAAGGGCCTCAACAGCCAGCCCTAGCCACAGTCCGTGCCCCAGCCACGCCAGGCAGGCCACTGCACAGGTCGTAACCAGACCACTGCTACAGGCAGCCCCTGCCGAACCAAACAACCCACCATCACCACTCCAAAACAGCCTAAACTTGGGTCCTCATACACCAGTCCCAAACACCCATTTCGAGACAACTTTAAGACGAGTTCTCATGCATAAAAAGACGGAGTTTTACCCATATAACAAGTAGTAACAAGCTGAATTTCACAAGTATAAATCAAGCCTAAAACAGTCCCGCGAAACCTCCATTCAAAACACCTTAAGACAACACCATCAACCACCACATATCCGACTTAAAATAGCACTAACATGCTGTCCAAAACAGTCCTAAAGACTTACACCAGCTATCCCAAAGCAAGCTGCACAGAGCGACTCAGAAACAGTCCAATGCAATGACTTAAGACCGCGACAAAACAGCCATTGCAGCTGCATAGTACAGTCCATCAAAGGAACCTGGAACCGTGCCAAACACGGCCTCATCGAGATGACCTGCAAAGGGACTCTAACACAGGACTCACTCCGACTATGACAGGCTACTAAACACACCCTAGAGTAGGCCCCGAGCAGGCCGCATATGGTCTCATACAGCCACCACTATTGGCTGTCAAAACAGTCTATACAACTCATCTTATGACTGCCCAGAACAGAGTTTTCTGCTGCATCAAATTAGTCCGTTACAACCATTAATTTGCGACAGAAATTTAGCACAATTAAAGTATGAATAGCAACCATTCAAATCACCCCAACGATACTCAAGACCACCGTAGAAATAGGCCATTTTTACCCCAACAACAACCATCTTATACAAGTAACTAACCATGGAGCTAAAGACTCGATTTTTCTTCAAGTAAACACAATAAGGGAGCAAGATAAACAGCATACAAACATACATATGAAATAAACGATTCACATAAACACGAAATTTTGACATAATGTCGAGTAACCTATCATTGTTACTTTTTTTTGCTCTCCTAAACGAGTGAGGAATCGCCCAAGGATGACCTTAAACCCAAAAATGAAAGAAATTAGACCAAAATCCGAATCCCTTGTAAGACTAGTCGTTACGAAATAGGATGAAAGGTTGGCTCTTTCTTACATATAAAGAAGAAGGACAAGAAGAGGAAGCTATTGGTGCAAAAATAATGGGATTTGGTTGAGAAATAAGAGAGAAATCGGGATTTGAATGGTCGAAAAATGGTGTTTGAAGCTTCTGTGATTGTATGTTGTTGTTCACTGAGTTTTGTTGCTGTAGGTAATCCGAAAAGAAGCAAGAAATGACGGGTTGGTGTTGGGGTTGGTGAGGGAATAATAATAATAATAATAATAATAATAATAATAATAATAATAATAATAATAATAATAATAATAATAATAATAATAATAATAATAATAATAATAATAATAATAATAATAATAATAATAATAATTAAGTTAGAGTGTAAGAGTGAGTGTTGTCGGAATCGGGTTGGTCCGAATTGAAATAGCTTTATAAGAGAAATGCGACGATCTTTGCTAGACGGAAATGTGTCTATAACTTAAGACGGAAAACTATTATTATCGTCACAATTATTATTATCCGACTGGAATATTTATTTTATATAAACGAGCTTGTAAGAATGTAACTTTTATAAAATTTATGTTCAAAAGGAGGTTAATAAAATTAAATAATTTAAAAATATGAAATAAAATAATTGAACGGCTAAATAAATTATAAATGTCAAAATGAGAATTTCGCGGGTGTTACATACGTGGTGTCCAAGGATGATGTCTCGGTTGATCAATCAAAAATCAAAGCAATTCGATCATGGCCGGAACCTAAAACAGTTAGTGAGGTACGATCTTTTCATGGGCTTGCATATTTTTATCGATGATTCATTCGTAATTTTAGCACCATAACCAGTCCTATTACAGAGTGTTTAAAGAAGGGCGGGTTTGAATGGGGCGTGACAGCTAAACAGGCCTTTGAACTGATTAAGGAACGGTTGTGTACCGCTCCTATCTTGGTGTTACCCGATTTTTCTCAACCATTCGAGGTTGAGTGTGATGCTAGTGGCGTAGGTATAGGTGTTGTTTTGATTCAAGGGAAAAAACCTATAGCCTATTTTTCGGAGAAATTGGGTGGAGCTAGATTGAATTATTGCACTTATGATAAGGAATTTTATGCTATTGTTCGGGCTCTTGATCATTGGAGTCACTATCTCCGTCCTAACCATTTTATATTGCATTCCGATCATGAATCCTTGAAGTATATTAATGGGCCGCAGAAGTTGAATCATAGGCATGCAAAATGGGTTGTATTTTTACAATCATTTCACTTTTCATCCAAATATAAAGATAGGAAGAGTAATGTTGTAGCCGATGCTTTATCTCTTCATTATACCTTGCTGTCCACACTTGATGTTCGTCTTTTGGGCTTTGAAACTTTGAAAGATTACTATGCTGAAGATGGAGACTTTGGTGCAATATATCTTGAGTGCAAATCAGGGGCTAAGGGAGAGTATTTGTTGTAAGACGGTTTTCTTTTTAAAGGAAATCGACTTTGTGTTCCTAAGTATCCTATTCGGGAGTTACTTGTAAGGGAGGCACATGGTGGAGGGCTAGCTGGTCATTTCGGAGTGGCAAAGACCGTGGGCATCTTGCAAGCGCATTTCTTATGGCCACGATTACAAAAAGATGTTCACAATATCGTGGGTAAGTGTGTTACTTGTCAAGTTTCGAAAAGCAAATTCAAACCGGGCGAATATACTCCTTTACCAATTCCGGTCAGACCTTGGGACGATGTTTCAATGGATTTCATTGTTGCTTTGCCACGCACTCAACGTGGTAAGGATGCTATCATGGTGGTGGTTGATCATTTTTCCAAGATGGCTCATTTCGTTGCTTGCCATAAGACCGATGATGCTTCTAATGTGGCTGATTTGTACTATCGAGAAATTGTGAGGTTACATGGCATTCCAAAGACTATTGTGTCGGATCGGGATTCTAAATTCTTAAGCTACTTTTGGAATACATTGTGGAGGAAAGTGGGTACAAATTTGCTGTTTAGTACCTCTCACCATCCTCAAACGGAAGGGCAAACCGAAGTCACCAATCGAACTTTGGGTACTTTGTTGCGTGGGCTTGTGAGCAAGACACAAAAGGATTGGGATCTCAAGCTTTCTCATGCCGAATTTGCTTATAACAGGTCGCCTACTCATGCTACGGGTCATTCACCGTTTGAAATTGTATACGGTATTAATCCTTACCTTCCTTTGGATTTAATTCCGTTGCCTAAAGATGAGTTGGTGCATAAAGATGATGAGTCCAAGTTGAAAGCGATGTTGAAGCTCCATGAGCAAGTCCGGGCCAGAATTGAGGCCGTGAATGCATCCTATAAATGCAAGTCAAGCAAAAATAAGAAGCCAAGGGTGTTCGAGGTTGGAGACTTGGTTTGGGTGCATTTGAGGAAGGAGCGATTTCCAAGCAAGCGTAAGAACAAACTCATGCCTAGAGCAGAAGGTCCTTACAAGATTGTGGGTCGGGTCAACAACAATGCTTATAAGGTTGAAATTCCCGGTGATTATGGTGTTCACGCCACTTTTAATGTTGGTGATCTCTCTCCTTACTTGGATGACGATGGCCTAGCTGAATTGAGGTCAATTCCTTTTTAAGGGGGAGGGGATGATGCGAACCAAGCTAGTGACTCAGAGATAGTTGTTGAGTTGAACCGGTTGGTTGTGGACACTCACGGTAATGGTCTGATGGTGGTTCGTAATTTTCAGCCTATGAACTCCAATTGTACTTCCTATGTTACTTTGCTAAGTATGGTGTATGGGAGCTGATGGTGGCACGTTTACCAAGGAAAGGACGGACCAATATTACATTTTATTAGCATTTTTCAGATTATGTTATTACAATAATATCTTAAGCTTAATTAGTAGATGTCTAAGTTCATTGAACTAGTAGCTTTAAGTGTTGTAATTAAGTGAAGAGTGATTGCTCAACTCTTCACCTTGCTTGGACCATTTGGACGGCAGCCTTGAGGGCTATATAATGCCTTCAAGTTCATGAATAAAGGATCCAGAAATTTGCTCAAACTTTTGTTTAAAAAATCGTTTCTTGCTTAGAAACAAAACTGGTTTTGATTGGAACGCGATTCTAATTAAAATTCTCGAGTTGTTGATCAATAGGTCTTGGTCTCACTCACTTTGATCAAGTAATAGGTCTTGCTTATTCAAAATACTATCCCTTACACACAAAAATCAGAACTGGTCGTACCTAGTACGTTCGGTTCGCCAAAAACAGTCCGTTAATCTTTAAACTTTTGTTTTCTAAATTGATCAGTTTCAGGTCTGCGCGTACCTAGTACGAACAGTCCTCAGCACTGTCCAGTTCGTTCTTAATTACGCTGCTCAGTTCGTATCAAAGTCTCCATTTGAGGTGGTATATGGCGTGAATCCTATGATGCCTACTGATTTGGCACGCATCAAAAGAAATACCATTGATTATGATGCTAAGAAAAGGGTTAAACAAATGTTCCATGTCCATGAACAAGTCAAGAAGCAAATTGAGAAGGCTAATGAGGCTCACAAGGTCAAATCCAAGGGTGTTAAGGGAACCAAAAGCTTTGAACCCAGAGATCTTAATTGGATACACTTGAGAAAAGAAATATTTCCAGAAAAAAGGAAGAATAAGCTCATTCCTAGAGCTGATGGTCCATTCGAAGTACTTGAAAAGTTCGGGTCCAATGCATACAAGATAAACCTTCCCGGAGAATATGGAGTCCATGGAACTTTCAATGTTGGGGATTTAAGTCCTTATTATGAAGAGATTGAGGAGGATAAGCTCGAGGATTTGAGGGCAAATCCTTTTCAAGAAGGGGAGATTGAAACGAATCAAATCGAGAAAGGCCTCATTTCACCCGGTTTTGGACCTCGTCACAATTTGAGGTCTAACACCAAAACCGTCTAAGAAGTCATGGCTCCAACCATCCTAATTCTTATCTTAGGTGAGTTTGGGACGTTTTTGTGTAGGATCGTTTATCTCCTAGAGCTACCATTCAGATTTTAATTGAAGAAACTTTGCAAAGGTACAAGGGGACCCGGTTTTGAACAATGAGCTAAATGTCGCTATCAATCTTTCTTCTTTTGTTCCAACAAAGCTCAAGAGACTTTTTGGCTGCAGCATGGGAGTCTTACACGGTTTCTCAAGCCTCCAATCAGTCCATATAATCATAAATAAGAAGTTGAGCTACAAACAAGGAAGATTGGACTATTAGTTTACTTTCTTTACTTTATGTCATTTTCATTTCAGCATTGTAAGAGTCCTTGGCTGCCTTTTTTTGTGCTCTTTAACTTCTCATTTTGTTGCCCTTAGATGGAACTTGTAATCAAGGGTCAAGATTGTAAGCCTTGGTCTATATAAACCAACCTAGGCACTTGAGAACTTCAGATTTGAATGAACATTAATACAAGTGAAAACCTAGTTTTTCTCTTAAAATTATTTGCTTTGTGCTAGAAAACCCTCCTATACTTAGTGCTAGGGGTTGATTGAGTTCTTTGCTAGGTGCTTGAATAAGCTCTTAGTCTTAAACCTTGGCTTAGTGCTTGGTTTAATTCATATCCATTTCACTCGATCCTTAGCATTTGAGTCTCGGTTTTAAGCTTCATTTTCTGTCCAAAAGTCGAGCCCTAGTAGTTTTATTCCATTGAAGCATAGAACTCACAAACTAGACCAATTTTTTAACTCTTATTTAAACTAGTTTGAAAATGCTAAAAACTAAATTGGAATTCTTCTCCCCTTGCTTGATGCCGCCATCCTCCTTGTTCCCACAAGGGTTCAAGGTTCCCACGGGTCTCGAGTCTTGATTGCACATATTTTCTTTTCCTTAATTGAGCCCATCCATATTTTGTGTGTAAATAATGCATTACTTGGGCTTGAGATCACTCGGTCTTCTAAATTAAGCACGACCTCTTCTATAGGGTCGATTTACGCCTCTTCTTTTGGGCGGCACACGTGGACCACACGGTTCTTAGTGCGTTCCCACGCGGGTCTCGTTTTCTTGAGTTGAGATCATGCATACTTCTTAAATTTTGGGATCCAACAACTCTTTCACAGCTACTCAATTATTCATAAACTTGTCTTGAATTTTATGATGCGTGGTCGTTTATTAACTGTCCCTCCATTCACATCATATTTGATCCCTTAAAAAGAATTGTCCTCAATTCTTTGCCTCAGTATGCCGGGATCAAATGAATATTATAAACCCGAACAAGCCCGAGCACATAGTCGAATCATGTTTGATGCCACCGGGATCAAAATAAATCTGGAAGTTAGATTCAAACTTGATTAAGAGCATGAAGCTATTTGCGCACACCGTTGATCTCTTCTTCAACTCACCATCTTTAATATAGTCTTCATGTTTATTCATCTCTAGTGATTTGAATTTGTCATGAGTATTGTAAATTAAAACCATTTGGTGCCATCTGTGCTTGTGCCTTACTTTCTTGTGATGTCCTCCCCACCACCTTCCATGCACAATTCTACCAAAATCCAAATAATGGTTGCTTGAAACAACAAGATCATCATGAGCTTCCATGAAAATTGACTTTAATAAGAAATTAGAGTTCCCACCATGTAGCTTCTCATCAATGTATTTATCAATTGGTGATTGATACGGTTCTTTAACTTGAGAATCGAAATTAATGTGATTGCCTCCCGGTAGGACCTTCCCCCATTTGGCATGTCTCAGATTCAACTTCTGCTGCCTGTTAATGTACTTCAACGATTCATGATCCGAATGTAGTATGAAGTGATTCAGACGGAGATAATGACTCCAATGATTAAGAGCTCTCACGATCGCATAAAATTCTTTGTCATACGTAGAGTAGTTGAGTCTAGCACTACCCATCTTCTTGGAAAAGTATGCGATGGGTCTCTTTCCTTGTACCAACATGACACCAATTCCAATACCGCTTGCGCCACACTCCACCTGAAATGGTTGGTTAAAATCTAGAAGCGCTAACGACAGTGCCTCGCAAAACTTTTGAATCATCGTCTCGAAGGCCCTTTGAGCGGCCGCGGTCCATACGAATGCTCCTTTCTTTAAACACTCGGTGATAGGACTAGTGATGGTACTAAAGTCTCAAATGAACCTTCGATAGAATGAGGCGAGTCCATGAAATGATCGGACCTTTGTGATGGTCTTAGGAGTAGGCCATGACTTGATCGCTTCAATTTTAGATTGATCGACCGTAACTCCGTCTTTAGAAACTCTGTAGCCAAGGAAGATAACACTCTCGACTAATAATGAACACTTTTCCTTTTTACCATAGAGTTGTTGCTTTCGGAGCGTATTGAACACCTCGCGAAGGTGTTTGAAATGGTCATCCTTTCTGCGGCTATAGATCAAAATGTCATCCAAGTAGACGACCACGAATTTCCCTAAGAAAGGCTTGAGTATCTCGTTCATGAGTCGCATAAAGGTACTTGGAGCATTAGTTAAACCGAATGGCATAACCTTCCACTCGTATAAACCATGCTTGGTCTTAAACGCAGTTTTCCATTCGTCGCCTTCTCTCATCCGAATTTGGTGATAACCACTCCTTAAATCGACTTTAGAGAAGATTTCGGATCCATGTAACTCATCAAGCATGTCGTCAATTCTTGGGATTGGAAATCGATACTTGATAGTTATGTTGTTCACAGCTCGACTGTCAATGCTCATTCGCCACGTTCCATCCTTCTTTGGAACAAGTAGCATAGGGATGGCACATGGACTTATGCTCTCGCGCACATAGCCTCGTTCCATCAACTCCTCGATTTGTCGTTGCAATTCTTTTGTATCCATTGGATTGCATCTATAGGCGGCTTTGTTTGGTAAGGGAGCTCTGGGTAGGAGATCGATTTGGTGTTCAATCCCTCGAATAGGTGGTAAACCAGTGGGTAGTTTCTCGGGGAAAACATCCTTGAATTCCTCATCCGAGATGAGCACAAGATTAAGATTATCTTGAGTTTCATCGTCATAATTTTTATGATCACTTTCTTCCATGTGAGTTTCATCATAAACTTCTTCAAATTCTTCATCAAAAATAATTGGTAGATTTGGATAAAATAAAAAAGTACCTTTTGTATGAGGTTCATCCTCAAAAGAAAATAAGTCATCTTCAGTCACATCTTTAATTTGATCATCATCACTCAATGGCTCTATTATGATAATCTCGTCCTTTTCTCCTTCTTCGAGATTGAACACATCACCCAATCATTCCTCCTCATCAAACAACTCATCCCGACAAGCAACATCGTCCCTCAAGGTATTCAATCGTTTATTTGGACACGTGCTTTGATAGTGCCCATACCCCGGACTCTTTAAACATCGTACTTTGGAGAGACTTGTTTCCTTAAAATCGGGCATTCTTGCCTTGGAACTAGGGGTGGAAGCCGACTTGGGTTCGCCAACACTACTCGTCGGACTCCCTTTCGATCCTCCCTCGTTCCTCCAATTTTGACTACTCTCACCATAAATTGTTGGCAATTTAGCTTTCCCTTGTGCTTCAACCTTTAGACACAAGTTGCGCAAAGCATCGAAATCAGCGTTGGATTGTAATTCAACCGAGTTGGCTATATTACGATTTAATCCACGAAGAAATCAAGCCATCTTTAATTCTTCACTCTCTTCCAATTCTCTCATCAGAGTGAGATTCTCAAACTCATCGATGTATTCAGAGACACTAAGCCTCCCTTGGTTGAGATTGGCGATCTTACGATAAGTCGTAAGTCTATAAGTTGCTGGAACATATCTTTTGCGCAATTTGCGTTTAAGAGAATCCCAAGATGATAATTTCTCCTTTCCAGCGCGAGCACGCCTTGCTTTCAAACCCTCGTACCATAGTGAAGCCCCTCTACTAAGTCTTCGAATAGCGTACTTGCAACATTTTGCGTCACCCAGACCTTTGTAATCAAACATTCGTTCGATGTTCTGTTCCCATTTGAGGTAGTCCTCGGGATCCGTACTTCCTGTGAACTCGGGTAGTTCACTTACTTTGAACTCGTCAATGACTCGTTCACGTCTAGACTGCCATTTGGGATCGGATTCTTGCAAATTCTTCAAGGCCTTTTGAAGACTCTTAAGAAAATTGGGATCTTTGCAATCGGAAATTCAACCTATCAACTTGGCTTTGACACGCCTAGGACCGTCTCGATTTTGGGAAATCAAGAGCTGAAGCTGTGATACCACTTGATGCGTATAGCGGAGCGGAAGACTTAATTGTGAATTCAAGTGAGGCGAGAGATCCGAATGCACTAGGTGCAACCTGACCAAATCGTGCCACTTGAAGCGTTTTTGCGAAGCAGAAGACTTTTTTTTGTTTGTTTTGTGTTTTTCTCTTGTGCAAGAATAAAAGGGATATTTGTTTTGATATCTTATGAAGAGATCGAACCAATGGGATATTTGCTATCGTTAGACCTATAACGATAACAATGAGGGAATCACTCGAAAACGCGTCAAGTAATTCAACTCAAACATCGGAGCACGTCCTTAGTTTAAGGCAAGACTCGAACTCATCGCTCTGATACCACTTGATGCGTATAGCGGAACGGAAGACTTAATTTTGAATTTAAGTGAGGAGAGAGATCCGAATGCACTAGGTGCAAACTGACCAAATCGTGCCACTTGAAGCGTTTTTGCGAAGCGGAAGACTTTTTTTGTTTGTTTTGTGTTTTTCTCTTGTGCAAGAATAAAAGGGATGTTTGTTTCAATATCTTATGAAGAGATTGAACCAATGGGATATTTTTGCTATCGTTAGACCTATAACGATAACAATGGGGGAATCACTCGAAAACCCGTCAAGTAATTCAACTCAAACTTCAGACCACGTCCTTAGTTGAAGGCAAGACTCGAACTCGTCGATCTTTAAAAAGATTGAAACAACAAGTTTCTCTCTCTAGAAGGGGTTTTCTTAAACTTTTGATGATTACAAATGAGGGAGGCTTGGTCCTTATATAGGACAAAAAGCCTTGGCCTCCAAGAATGCATTTAATGCTATTTTGTGAGTTCTAGGATGATTCAAGCATAGAACTCACAAACTAGACCAAATTTTCAACTCTTATTTAAACTAGTTTGAAAATGCTAAAAACTAAATTGGAATTCTTCTCCTCTTGCTTGATGCCGCCTCCCTTCTTGTTCCCACACGGGTTCAAGATTCCCACGGGTCTCGAGTCTTGATTGCACATATTTCCTTTTCCTTAGTTGAGCCCGACCATATTTGTGTGTAAATAATGCATTACTTGGGCTTGAGATCACTCGGTCTTCTAAATTAAGCACGACCTCTTCTATACGGTCGATTTACGCCTCTTCTTTTAGGCGGCACACTTGGACCACACGGTTCTTAGTGCGTTCCCACGCGGGTCTCGTTTTCTTGAGTCGAGATCTTGCATACTTCTTGAATTTTGGGATCCAACTGCTCTTTCACAGCTACTCAATTATTCATAAACTTGTCTTGAATTTTATGATGCGTGGTCGTTTATTAACTGTCCCGCCATTCGCATCATCTCATGGCTGCAAAACCAAACTTGGTGTTACCAAATTCACAATTATGTATACCACAATTATTGGAACTCAATTCATCCATAATTAGGTCACCTCACACAGATTCACTCGAAAATTACAACAATTCCTGATTAAATGTCGTTTACCACTTACAAAATATCCAACTCATCTCTCGTAATGCACTCCCTCTCTCATATTCCCGATTCCTAAATCTTATCACTATTCATTCCACTTGCATTATTCCTTAAGCTAAATTTCACACCCTCCAACTGTTTTTATCATTCATATTATCACTCCTTATTCAACTTGCTAAGTACCTCAACTATTCCCTCATATCATTCTATAAGTTCTATCTCAATCATATGCTAACCAAAACATCTGAATCATGCCAAAAGGTCATCCTCACATGTCCTCAAATTGCGTTCACTATCTATGAGTCCACATAACCGCCAAGTATCAAATTTTAGTTGGACTCCACTCATCATTTACAAGTTGTCTCTCATGATCAATTTACCATACTCAAAGCATTACATGGGCCAACTACCGTCCCAGTTGGAGTAAAACTCTTAGGACTCGATTTTTGGATGAATAAGACTCGAATTTTAATAGTGTAATGGACTGTTTGATTGTGATTAAAATGACTAAACAAACACAAATAACAATGATTTTTGACAGAAACTCTAAGGACTTGATTTGGACACTTGAATGGACTGTTTTAAGGACCAACAAACAACACAAGGCAGTTTTAAAAACTAGCAAACGACTCAACCAAAACAAGGCACAAAACAGCCTGTTTTCGACGAAAATAAGACCTTAATTTACTTGAGTAATTTGAATGAAAACAATGGAAATAAGATTGTAATTTAAGTGCTTATGAACTAAACATTCTAATAACAATTTTGACAATGACTTAAGGCAACAAAAACATAAACTTTGGGTCTATTTTGACACGAAAACAAGAACAAGTAACCGGGATATGACTTAAACTAGATCACGAAGAAGGTTTAAGCCTTGGAATTAAGCTCAAGATCACGAAGAAAGAGCTAATTCCGCCTCAAACACTAAGTAATGAGGGATTTTCCGCACTAAGCAAGAAGAAAGTTGATTGAAAACTTCTGTTTCAAACTCATATTTTAATTCACTCAAATCTGATTTTTACAAAGAGAAAAGAGCTCCTTAAATAGAGTCATTGTTGCAATCCTAGCCTACATTTAAAGTAGCATCTAAGGGCTCAAAATATTCTTCTAAAAGGACAATAAAACGGCCCCAAGGACCTTACATAAATCAGAAAAGTAAAACTACAAGACAACTAACATAGAGAGGATTGTTGGCAATAGTACAAGCTTCTTTGGCATGCTCTTCTTATTTATCTTATAACGACTTCTTGGGCAGCTGGTGGGGCTCGTCCATAAGGAGTATAAGACCTAAAGTTGCAGAAAAAAGTACTTTAGAGCTTTCTTGGACAAAAGAAGAAAGCTTGAAAGCGATGTTTAGCACATACTCCAAAACCGTATTCATTGTGACCACTCGGTTTTGGAGCTGTCTTTTGAATCTGATTTAAACCCTTTCAAGATTAATTATCCTAGGCAAAAAGGCTCTAAACTCATCATAGATGAGTCTTAGGTCGGAAAATGGCATGTGTTATTAGTCGTAATTGAAGTTGGACCTCGATTTTGGTGAAGGACCAAAACCGGGTAAAAGGATGCTTGGTGTTGTTGCCATTTTTGCTTCAATCCCTCCCTCTTTAAAAGGACTTGCCCTTAAGTCCTGGAAATCATCATCCTCAATCTCCTTATAGCTTTGACTCAAGTCCCCAACATCAAGTGTGACATGAATTCCCAAGAGATCAATCTTGTACTTGTTGAACCCAATTTGCTTGATGACTTTGAAAGGACCTTCTTCACTTGCCATGGACTATTTTTTCCTTTGCTTGATGACCTTAATCTTGCTCATATTCACCCATACAAGGTCTCCTGGCCTGAATAATTGTGTTTGCTTAAGAACGATGGACATTTCTTTGCATTTGGTCGCCTTAGCATGGATGGGAGGTTCCTTTTCAACTCGTTTCTTGACTCCTTTCCATTCTTCAACAATTGGCTCAAAAATTTGTATTTGGGCAGCCTCTTTGCCATGGCCATTGCTGTTGGAGTTAGTGTCCTCCACAATAGTGCGTTTACATAATAAATCTCATTAATGAAATATCATTAGATATTTAATTATTTGATCCTTGTCAGTTGATTAACGTAAATCGATAACGGTTGGCTGACTAGAGTTTGACGTTATTGTCGTGAGACAGCGGTGATCAACTGACCCCTTTCGGTCACACCTAAAGGAACGAACCCCAACTGACAACTAATTAATTGTATGAGATACAATTTATTTAGTCCCTTGATTTATAGAGTAAGAGGTTAGTCGATTATTTTAGAGAGATTTCGAGTTGCGAACTCGAGGCACGGCAGTTATTATTTAATTATGCGATAATTGAATAATAATTTTTTGAGAGACGGGTTTTAGTTAATTAATTATTAACAATAAAATTATACTAATTGATTAATGTGATTAATATTAGTAAGTAAATAATATGTGTAGTGGTACACGTATATTTACGGAGTGATTTGGACGAATTAATTATGGAAGTATTTAAACATGAAACGATGTTTAAAATAAAATTACACGTATTTGTGCGACAAATATAAGAACCAATATGGACCCGTACATGGGAAAGTGGACCGTGTAAAATAGAGTAGTGGATGATTAGGAACATAATCATTTCACCTTACTTTAGATACTACCATAATTCAGCTTATATAGATTTTGCATGTGATGTAAGATTAAAAAATATAAGACAATTTGTCCACTACAACACTCCACCCACGCGCCACTTTCCCTTCCTATTTACTCCATCCTTTGTTCATTTCTACACTACATCATTTTGTATGTTTTGCATGTGAACATTAATCAATCATCTCTCTAAAATCATTATTCATTATTACTAAGAAGTTAGTAATACTTTTTATTACTAAGAAATGTTAGTAATATTACAAATAATATCAAGGGTATAATTTTAACAAGTTTCTAGTTAAATACTTGTTATTATTTTTGGGTAAGTTCTTGGGTGCATCTTGAAAGAGATCTTCTCTTTGAAGATTTGTAAGGAGAATCATCCATTTGTTATAAGCTCAAGAACAAACTAGTAAGGTGAACTAGTTTGTGCCCTTTTTACCATAAAATCAATGTAAGGAAATTATTTTTCCTTAAACTTTCTTTTTATACTTTTATATTTGCATGCATGTTACATAGATCACCTAAACGATAAATTATGAGATAATTTAATTTTTATTAGAGATTCTAATATGGATCTATGATCTTTCAAGTGGTATCAGAGTTTAGGCTTGTAATTTGCATGTTGATTTTAAGCATTTTAATGAATTATGAGATAATTTATAAAAACTCAAAAATTGTGTTAGAAGAGGTTTTAGCACGAAATATTTGGGACATGCATACCTACTGATCTCAAAAGATTTGTGGTTAAGTTTGGTGATTTATGAAGTTATTCTGCTATTTTTAATGATTTTTTGTAGAAAACCGAGTCAAAATGCCGTATTTTAGTTAAAAATTGACTAAAAATAGTTAAAGGCTGATTCGGTCCATGGAATTTTTATGGTATTTCATGCATGTTTTCTACTACTTGTATGAAAAAGGTTGAAGGTTGGTTCGAATTGTTTGCCTGTTTATTGATTTTATGAGATAAAAGTCGATAAAAGTGAAATAAAATAATCATAATTTTGAAACATTTGATTCTGCCCTTGATAAATTTATGTACATTTAATAATATTATTTAAATGTTAAAATTGAATTTTAAAATGTGTTTTCACCATGTTTTGATGTTTATTGGTTTTAGTGGTTAAAAACCGATAAATATCGGTCTTTTTCTTCATAAATTTTATCCGGATTTTTGGGGCAATTTTTCTGACATTTTGGTATTCTAGGGAGTGTTACAGAATACTCAAAATTTTTGTTTCAATTGTTTGGGTAATTTTTCAATTATTTTGGATTTTTACTTAAAAATTTTGATTTTATCGATTAAATTAGCAAAATATCACCAAATCAAGCTAATTATTCATCATAAAATTAGTGAGGACTAATTTTGAGGGTCAAAATAGTTTGGACAGTTAGTTTGGACTTAAATGAGATTTAAGAGTTGATTATTGATTTTTACATGTTAATAATCGATTAAATCCACAAAAACCGAGATGGATACCAACGATTGTTAGATAAGGCGATTTTGGCATGATTTTACAGCATTTTAAGCATATTTATTTATTTTGAATGAATGATTGTCATTTATTTAAATTATTTATCTTGTTGTACCTAGTATGGCCTAGTTTAATTTTAATCGTTATTGCCCGAAATGAATGGGAATATCGATTTGTTTGTAATTAAATACGATCTCGTATCGTTGATTTGTAATTAATTAATAGTTTTATTTATTTTATTAATTAATGTATAATAGGAATAGCTATGTAATTCAATTGTAATAGTTATTCTTACCGGCATTTCCAAAGGACGGATTACATCGAGACGGAGTCTATTTTTGGAAAGTGTTCCAAATCCCACAAGAAGGAGCCACTTATGGAATGAAGAGGCAAGGGACCAAGGAGTTGGTTTTCGAAATGTAATAGACTAGTTTTTATTAATTAGGTGGCCATACGTTTGCTTGTTTTATTTTCGCGCATGCCAAAATCGCCATTCACATGCATTTTATTTTCGCGGTTGTCAATTCACGTCATTTACATTCACCGACTTAATTCACTTATTGGGAATTTATGACTAAATTGACAAGATCTCTCACATAACTAAAATTGAGATTAGCCTTACCAATTAGAAACACCTATGAATCTCTTGTTCATTAGAGCCACGCTTGCCCAAGCGGGGTGTTCTCTTTTTACCTTGGGTAAGTAGGGTGGTAAACGGTTATCACACGCTAAAATTGGTTGGACTCAACGGGATATAAGACGGTCTTGTGTTCCGGGGCTAGTAGATGGATTTAAGGAAATTCGTCGACCAAGAGTTCTAGAGGTAGAATTAGTCAACGTGACTTACCGAATTTACACAATTATGGGATGTTTCGCCCAAGCGATGCTCATTTTTGTTTAATATTTGGGTCTTGGAATAATTTATATAATTTAGTGGGAGATCATTATATAAATGTTAAAACTTGTTGAACATGTTTTCACAAGTAAAATTAAAACATTGAATGTTAATTTTTCCTATTTTTCGTTCTTTCTCATAAATGTATGACATCGTGCACTTCATCCTCCTTTCTCTATTTATTGTTATACTTGTTTCATTCTTTCATAGAAAGCGGTTTCTTTGAAGGAATTAATGATTGGTAACATGATTTACCAATTCATCTACATAAGCTTACAGCGATTTTTGCGGTTATTATACAACTTAATTAACGTCCATACATGTTAAAAAGGGGTTTCATGTTGCAAACTCATATTACGAGTTTAAAAGGATGTCACATTTTATCATGAGAGTCTTGATTTCGGAAGTGACACCTCCGTCATGATGATGACATATTAGTTTTAATTACTCAAGTGTAATTCAAAAGTTTGTGAAAAAAGTTTTCAAAAACACTTATAATACTCCAATATAATACCGTCAAATGGCTCACTTCGAGAAAGGCCAAATCGATTGTTTATGCGCTAAGGAGTTTAGGCATATGATAACAATTGAACGGTTAGGTAGTCCAATTTCACAAGAAATTGAGATTTTGCCACATGTTACACTCACTTTATAGTAATTCACTTTTACTAAGTGTATAAATATCACGAATGACATGAAGAGAGGTCTTCATGAGATTCATTTTTGCTTGATTGAAGCAAAGGGGAATGTGAAAGTTAGTGGGAGTTAAGAAGTATCAACCCTAGATGTATGCGATAGAACAAAGTTGAAAGAGACATCTACTCAATGGATAAGCTAGTTCCACTATCTTGGTATGAGATACCAAGTACGGGTCATTTCTTTGTAAAGAAGTTTACATGAATTGACAAAAACGTAAGACGTCTAGCATTGGACATTTTTGTATCGAAATGGTGCTAGAGTAGCAATGATTTCGATAGGGACAAATGTACCTAAATTTTGTTTTAAAAGAATGTAATTATCTATGTTTATACATAGAAGGCATCACTCATATGATTTAAAAAAAAATGTTGTACCTACTCCTATGATAACTTGGTGGTTGGTTTAGACCACTTAAGTTAGAGGAATTTTACATTCTTCACGAAAACTAAATGTTATACTATGTTATAGATTTTAAAGTCTCTAATCTGGTGAACCCAATTGATCAAACCTCAAGTAAATTCGTTTCAACGTGTAAACGAAAAGCACATTGAACAACCATTTGATTGTGAGTCTTATGGTATGTGTGCATGTATTATGTTTTCTTTTGAAAAGAAACACAATAGTGAGGTGATTGACCATATACATACGGATGCTTAAGGCCGATAGTTGGTTATATATATATACTTCGTTACTTTTACCGTAATGTTAAGTAGATATGAAAACCTCATATCTATTTAATAAGACATAAAAGTGATTTTTGAAACGTGGAATATTTTCAAAATGAAGTAGTAAACCAAAAGCACGTCAAGATCAAGATGTTGATCGGAAGTTTCAAAGTAATGACTTTGAAGATCAAATGGGTAATATCAAGTAATGACCTTGATAATCACTAAGAAGATTGTGAACCAGTTCACATAATACCTTCTCCTTGGGACACATAAAGTATGGTGTAGTCAAGTATATAAACCGAACTTTATGAGATATAGTTTGAGGTTTTTCGCAATTTTTGTAAGCTATTTTCTCACTAAAAGTTTAAAAACCGACTATAATAGCCTAAATGACTCCATATGAGATATGGATAGGGAGAGTCCCTAGCTTGTCTTTTTATACATTTGGGACCATAAATGTTTTTGTTCAGAACCAATTTATGTATTTGTGAGGGTTATCCAAAATTGAACCACTTGGTTTTTATTCTTCCAAAACGAGAACAAAGAGTTTGTGTCTCATAATGCTGTCTTTCCAGAAAGATTTTCATTTTCTGGAAGACAGAGTGGGAGAAATTTTGAACTTACGGAAGTCCAAGACCTACAAACTGAGTACAATGCAAGAAGATGTTCTTTATTGAGGGTCAGTGGTGAGTACAATGCAATAAGACGTTCTTTATTGTGGCTAAGTGGTTACAAGCAGATAATTTTGCGATAATATTGCGTTACTTTTCAAAAGTGACGAATCTTAAACCCTCATCAAAGGCTTTTCTATAGTATGAACTCTATCAGATGGTGTGTCACCATGCAATTCGAATTGATCTCCTTGCACACGATGCGATAAGGAAGGAAACACGAGATGTTTTCGAGACTTGATTTAAGTTGAATACTTTGGTAGGTTACCTTGATTTTGTCGTAAAGGTTACATAAGATGTTTAAAATTTGGGTTGGTTATAGAGAGTTTTGTGACAACCCAAATGCCTTTATCAATTCGTATGTTCTTAGCAATATAGCTTCTCATAAGGATGAGATTCGGCAAATGAATAATGAAACTTTCTCCTTGGGAGAAGTTTTGTTGATGTTGTCAATGTTAAGAAGCCTAGCATGCTTGAAAGATCCCTTTTGTGATCTATATACGTCAAAGAGTTGTAACTTTGGGTTCAATCATGTAGTCTATCTAAATGGTATTACTCGTGTGTTGAGGTACCATTATGATACATGGAGTTTTGTGGGAGCTAAAGTAAGTTTCTTAGTCTAAATATGTGCTTGACATATTAGTGACTAGAAATGTAGCTAAGGTGATGTTTCTTAGTCTAAATATGTGTTTGATATATTAGTGACTAGAAATATTCTCGGGTGAATACTTGAGAGTAGCATGGCGCATATTAAATATCCGGATCTAATGAGATGGATCTCTATGGATATTAGCATTATAGTCAAGAGACTTATGTGATAAGATTCTTGACTCGTTCAAGTTGTTGAACAATTAATATGATCTCTTGTGCTTCCGCTGCAGGATCTATTAAATATGCTAAAAGCTTCTCTCGTCGGGACATATCATGTTGAGAATATGAGAAGTCATTACCAATCATTTCCTAGTGAGTGTCACTAGATGATTATCAAGAGCATCCTTGAGTACTTGAGAAGCACTGAGGATTTACTCTTGTTGTTTGCAGGAATTTATGAATTTCGTGTAAAAGGATTACACAGAAACATTCCTACGCTTATAAGATGTTATGGGCCTCGTTAAGGAATGGTTAGCATATAAGAGTGCTATGTGCATAAAGAATATAAGAAGTTATACATATATGTATAAGAAGTTATACATGTATAAAGCAGATATGTATGAGGAGTCATACATAAAAGATGTCATATGAAGGATGTGTATGTATAAGTGTTATATGTACAAATCATGAACGGAAGCGAAGTACATTACAACATCCGATGTTGTAAAAGAGATAATTGATATCGGGATTTTAATGGAACTATAGTAGTTCTGTTAGCCGAATATTGTATCCCAAGAGACTGTGAAAGCAGTGGGAGTGTTTGACTGGCTTTAGAACCAGAATCTAAAACTTGTTTAGACATGTACTTAGAAAGGCTCGATGTGATGAAAAGATTGCATAGAACAAAGGAAAATAGCAATGGAAATTAGAATGATGCAACTGTTGCTTATCCTCTAACCAAAGCCGTAGGCATAAGGTAGACATGATGGTTATGTCATCTCAATGTGAATTGAGGAGTATACCTTAATTGCTAAAGATCGTTATGTAAATATTGGATAAAGTATTGATATTTACATAAGTGATGATCGCATTCATTGTTCGAGTTTCTTTAAGAACTCAATTATTCAGTTTGACTGAAAACATTGAATACCTTGTTTATCTGAATAAGTTGTGGAGACAATGTTGAACAATATTCAAGTGAATAAGATGAACATTGTATTTTGTCCCTAGTCACTTAATGAGGTGACGTCTCGGAGTGACTAGATTGTAAGTCGATTGATGGTTGTTCAACACCATAAGGTCATACATGATGACTAGTCGATTACATAGGCAGAGTGTGTGACACTTTGCCGGACAGTGACCATTTAGAGAGTCCCTAAGTTCTATTATAGACGCTTGGTCGTGGCGGGGATCTCTAAGATGTTCTAATGAGTCGATTCTTTTGACTGGAGACTATTATATGAGCAAGTGCAGTTTACGAGTGACTTTGGTTTTTGTCCTAGGTCGTGCCGTGAAAGGAGGCCAAAAGGGCATTCCCTAGGTCATGGTGAGCTGTATTGTGCAATAGGATAGATAGGGCATACAGGAATTGTCCACCCACGTTGGGTAACTATATCTCAAGGCCACTCGAGGAGTTAATGTCTACAAATGCGTGGCCACGCTCGGAAGTAATCTGTGAGATATTTTTCCGGTCAGGTAGTCACACTCCCGATCGAGAAAACCACTCGCGATATGTTCGTGTGCAAGTGCGACCTGAAAGACACCTTGCATTGAGTGGGAGATTAAAACGGACAAGAGAATAGGTAGCGCACACCTTGTGATATAGAACTCGTTCGTTAGAATGTAACCTTAGATTAAATTGCAATGGAATTATTGATTAGTTTGAGTATGTCGTGTATAAGATCAGAAAACAAGGAAATATTGTTGGTAATTGCGTGAACTTGGAACAAAGAACAGGATAGATTAGCGAATCTTGTTCTAACCTCGCAAGGTTATAGCTCGATTTGCTATAACTCAGCCTCGCAAGGAAGAGTCTTAATCTAATCTCGTAAGATTGACACAAGTTTTACGAACTGTAAACTTTATTGTATTTCTGAAATATTCTGAAAAATAAGGCCACAATCGGTCCTTATTTATAGTCCTACTCGATGTCACAATCTGACTCGAGATGTAATTCCTCAACTTATCTTCCAAGCTATTTTTCCTAAACTAACTAGGAAACTTATTATATAATTTTTAACTAATAAAAATCAGATTTGTGGAAGCTAAATAAAACTAGGATTAGGAAATATAGAGTTTTCTAATTTTATTTGGATTAGGAAATATAGAGTTTCCTAATTTTATTTGAAAACAGTAAAATAAACTAATAGCTAATCCAATACAATTTAGGAAATCGTGTATCCTAACATGACTGGAATTCCGTGCTCCTACACGGCTTATGGAAGCGTGTTTCCAGCTCCGCCATCTTCATTGCTCTCCCATTTCAACATCGTCACATAACTCGATCACATTTTGAAACCTTCTGTAATTTGAGTTAAATTTGGACTAATGAGCACTTCATTTTCACTATCTTCCAATGCTCCCGCATAATTCCCTCCTTCTTTTTGAAAATTTGACCTCAAATTTTCGTCATCAAGATACGGTGATAGATCTCCCACATTGAAAGTTGCACTCACTCCTTCATACTCACTTGGCAATCCAGCTTGTAAGCACTCGAACCATAACATTCTAGGACTTTGAACGGACCATCTGTTTGAAAAGTAGATCTATATACTCAACATATTCATATATGATTTATATTAATTTAGTCATAAATTTAATTAGTGATCTTATGCATGCAAACTATAAACTATTTAAAGGAAGAAATCTTTATGTTACATTAGTATTTCGGTTTATATGGGCACAAAAGAGATCTCCTTCTCTTTTGTTCTTGTGCTTTCCCAAATGGATGAACAAGGACTCAAATGTAGAATCCCTCCCAAGGAATGATGCCCAAGATATACCCTTAATAAAATTAATATTATTAATACTAGAATAACATTAATCTTTTAAATAAAATTGACCCAAATGTTTTTGGTCCTCTCTAAATTTCGGTCAAGAGGAGGAAGAAGGAGGAAGAGAATATTTTTATCTCTCTAAAAATATTATTGTGATGTTAGAAATGAATTGTAATTACACTAGATATTGCATGTAGTGTATATTGGAGAAATAAGAGAAAACCCTTGGCTCCTCTTTTGTCCAAAACCGGGTAGGGTGGGGAAGAGTGGCCAATGCATGCACAATGTGGCTAGTATTAGGCTAACATCATTATGCTTTCCATTAACTTAATCAACATAATATATATGTCAATTCCTCCCAATATTTCGGTCCAAATTGAGATAAAATGGATTCCATTTTATCTTTGTCAATTTGTCACATGTTACATGTCATGTAAAAATGTTATGTATTTTTAACATATTAAAAATCAACGTATTAATAAAAATACGTCATATACAAAATTGACTTAGTAATTCACAATTACTTGTACCAAAATAATTTACCAATTTATAAATCACAACATCTTGTATTTATAATAATTCATTCAATTTCAATTGTTTCCTTAAACAATAATTTAATCCATGTAATAAAACAATTTGATCACTTAGACCGTATCTTATTTAATCAGATTATAATGAGATACGTAAATTTTACTTCCAAAATCGTCCGTCAATTTTCAAGTAATTTAATTAAATCGTAACGTTATATGATCAATTAAATGATCAATTAAGAGTAATATCCTTTAGGTATGACCTAGGGGATCAACTGATCACCACCGTCGCACGACAGTAATGTCAAACTCTAGTTAGCCAATCATTACCGATATGTGTGGACCAGTTGACAGTAAAATATACTTCCCAATTGTATTATTTTAAAATGAGACTTAAACATGTGATCATCGTGATCAACAGTTGTGATCGCATTATTGTCGGATGACACATATTCCAACAATCTACCACTTGTCTCGACAAGTGTGCATCACCAATTCTCTTGTCCTATCACTATCTCCCACTCAATGCAAGGTGTCTTTCAGGTCGTACTTGCAAGTGATCATATCGAGAGTGGTTTCCTTGATCTGGAGAATAACTGATTGACCGGATTAATCTACCATGGATACATTCCGAGCGTGGCCACGCATTTCCAGTTCATTACTCCTCAAGTGGCCCTGAGATATTTTTATAACCCTGACTAGGGGTGGACAATTCATATCGCACTCATTCCCTTTGACTAGCCACAGCCATCATAACCCAAAATATACCCATTTGACCCCATTTACGAAGGTCGTAGTAACACAAATCAAAGTTAATCTGAAACTGTGCCAGGTTAGGCGAATAGTCTTTAGTCAAAAGAATCGACTCATTTGAATACTATAGCAGCTCTCGCCACGGCCAGGCTATATAAATTTTCCAGAACTCTATAAGCGGTCATAAGACCCGACAAAGTGTTCATAACAGTTTGCCTATTTGATCGACTAGTCATCTCACATGACTCTATGGCACTTGAAATTGCCATCAATCGCATCACACTCTAGTCACTTCGAGACGTCACCTCATACAAGTGACTATGGGCAAATACAATGTTAATCCGTGTTCACTTTAACGGGGTTCAATTGTCTCCACAACCCGTTTGGATATAACAATGTATAATAAAAAGATAAAAGACAAATTCGATTATGAACATGAACAAAAACAACACTTTTATTTCATTTCAAAATCTAACATAAATTTGGTACACGTTTAAGTCCCATGGACGCCATATGTCCATTATGTTTAGCCTGCAATAAAGGCTTGGTGAGCGGATCGGCTATGTTGTCATCCGTCCCAACCTTACAAATCGCAATTTCCTTTCTTTCAATGAAATCTCTTATTACATGATATTTTCTAAGTACATGTCTAGATCTATTACTAGACTTTGGCTCCTTAGCTTGGAATATCGCCCCACTATTATCACAATAGAGAGTGATGGGATCATTGGCGGTAGGTACTACTTTTAGACCTTCCGTGAATTGCCTGATCCACACAGCTTCCTTGGCATCTTCGATCTTTGCAATGTACTCAAACCTCCGTTGTTGAATCCGCGATTCTGACTACCTTGAAGCTTCTCCAGCTTACGGCACCACCATTGAGCATGAAAACGAAACCAGCTTGTGATTTCATGTCATCTCTATCTGTTTGAAAACTTGAGTCCGTGTAACCATTAACACGAAGTTCGGTGTCTCCTCCAAACACTAAGATAGAATCCTTAGTTCTTCTCAAGTACTTAAGGATGTTCTTGACGGCAATCCAGTGACTCTCACCTGGATTTCCTTGATATCTACTCGTCATGCTTAAAGCATACGAGACATCAGAACGTGTGCATATCATGGCGTACATGATTGATCCAACAGCGGAAGCATAAGGGATCGTCTTCATGCGTTCAACATCATGGGGTTCGGAGGGAGATCGAGTCTTGCTCAATATCGTCCCGGTTACCATAGGTACCAATCCCCTTTTGGATTTGTCCATACTGAACCGTCGAAGAATCTTATCAACATAAGACTCTTGACTTAGTGCCAATATCCTCTTGGATCTATCTCTATGGATCCGGATACCTAATATGCGTTGTGCTTCTCCTAAATCCTTCATTTGGAAGTGGTTACCTAACCACTTCTTAATAGAAGACAATATCGGAATATCATTTCCAATGAGTAGTATGTCATCGACATACAAGATTAGGAACACAACAACATTGCTCCCACTAAATTTCATGTATAAACATGGTTCCTCAACACTTCGAGTGAAACCATTCTCTTTTATCACATGATTAAATCGATGATTCCAACTTCTAGATGCTTGCTTAAGACCATAAATGGATCTCTTAAGCTTGCACACTTTGTTAGTATTTTTAGAATCAACAAAACCTTCGGGTTGTATCATGTACACCTCCTCTTCTAAATGCCCATTTAGAAAAGCGGTTTTGATATCCATTTGCCATATTTCATAATCATGAAATGCGGCGATCGCTAACAAAATCCATATAGATCTTAGCATGGCTACGGGTGCGAAGGTCTCATCATAATGGAGACCTTGGACTTGGGTAAATTCTTTTGCCACTAGCCTAGCTTTATAGACATCATCATGTCCTTCTATGCCATTTTTGACTTTGAATATCCATTTGCATTGAAGAGGTCTTGCCCCTTTAGGCAAATCTACCAAGTCCCAAACTTGGTTTTCATGCATAGAATCCATTTCGGACTTCATGGCTTCAAGCCATAAGGAGGAATTTGGACTAGAGATTGCGGCCTTGTAGGTGGCGGGTTTGTCACTTTATAAAAGCAACACATTGAGTGTTCCATCTTTTTCGATAAGTCCCACATATCGATCGGGATGGCGTATAACACGACTCGTTATTCTAAGTGGAGGAGAGACAACCGTGTTAGACGACGACGGAACATCTTCTTGCGTCTCTACCTCGATTTGTGGCTCTTGAACTTCATCAAGTTCAAAATTTCTCCCACTCTGTCTCTTAGAAATAAAATCTCTTTCTAAGAAGACAGCCTCAGAAGACACAAACACTTTGTTTTCTTGAGGTTTATAGAAATAATAACCTCGGGTGTTATAATACCCTACAAAGGTGCATTTTTCGGATCTTGGGGGTAGCTTATTGTCATTTCTGGTTTTGACATAAGCATTACAACCCCAAATTTTCATGTAGGATAGATTAGGAACTCTTCCTCTCCATATTTCAAATGGAGTTTTCTCGGTGGCTTTAGTGGGAGAATTGTTCAAAGATCTTATTGCGGTTTGAATCGCAAATCCCCAAAACGAGTTTGGTAACTCGGTTTGACTCATCATGGACCGAACCATATCAAGTAGGTTTTGATTTCTCCTTTCGGTGACACCGTTGAGTTGTGGTGTTCCGGGTGGAGAAAGTTGCGATATAATACCACGACTTTTCAAGTGTGAATCAAATTCAAGACTAAGATATTCTCCACCACGATCGGATCGTAGTGCCTTAATCCTTTTGTTCAATTGGTTCTCTACTTCGTTTTGAAACTCTTTGAATTTCTCAAACGCTTCACTTTTATGTTTCATCAAATAGATATACCCATATCTACTCAAGTCATCGGTGAAGGTTATAAAGTAGTCATAATTACCACGAGCGGTGATGCTCATTGGTCCACATACATCGGTGTGTATGAGTCCCAATAGTTCACAAGCTCGTGTCCCTTTACCACTAAAAGGATTACGAGTCATTTTGCCAAGTAGGCAATATTCGCATGTACCATATGATTGATAATCAAATGGTGTAATCACATTAGTCAAAATTAATCTTTTGATGCGATTCTCGTTTATGTGACCTAATCGACAATGCCAAATGAACGCTTCACTTGGGTCACTTGTTTTGAGTTTCTTTGATTGAATGTTATAGATATCATTAGTTGTATTTGAGGTTTCTAAAATGTAAATACCATTGATGGAAGAAGGTTGGCCTATAACCAAATCATTCCTGGAAATAGTACAACGATTGTTCTTAATGACAAAACAAAAACCGTCTATGTCTAGCATAACGATTGAAATAATGTTTTTAGAGAGTGTAGGCACATAAAAACAATTATGTAAATACAACTCAAATCCGTTAGGCAAAGCTAAAACATAAGTTCCTTTGGATTCGGCCGCTACTCGAGCTCCATTTCCAAGGCGTAGATCCACATCTCCTTTGCTAAGCCTCTTCACATCTCTTAAACCCTGTAAATGATTACAAAGGTGAGAACCACAACCGGTATCCAGTACCCATGTCGTAGTGGAAGTATAATTTATATCAATAACATAAATTTCCTTAGGAATTTTACCTTTTGGAGTGATGATTCCTTCCCTTATATTTCGCAAATATACGGGATAATTCCTAAGCCAATGTCCCATGACATAGCAATAATGGCACTCATCATTAACTTGCTTGAAGTTTTTGACTTTCTTTCCCTTCTTCTTGAACCTTTTGCCCTTGGAAGCAAGAACTTGATTGCTTTAGTTCCCACTAGTTTTGGCATCTTTATCTTCCAGAGACAAAGATCCTATAGATTGTATGAGGTGGTCTTCCTGAGACGGGCTCACATGGGATCTAGTGGTAGTGGGTGGTCTAGTAGAAGTGATGAAGTTAAGGTTTCCATCCGAACCTATCCCAAAATGAAGTTCTCTAGTAGTGTCGAAATCATTGTTGGAGCAAACGTCGTCAAAAACATTGTGGTATGACTCAATAGTTATTGGTGAGGTAGCGTATGATGGATTCATTGTAATGAACTACAAATATAGAGGAAAGGGAAATATTAACATTTGTCTTTTTAAATCATACTTGTAAATAAATTAACAAGATATGAACATTTATATAGTGACCTCTACCCAACTATTATAAATGATTCCAAGACCCAAATTCATATTAACTTAGGCATCGGTAAAGCCGAAAACAAACCTTCATCAATATAACTCGGTGGATTAACACTTTAATCGATTCTACTTTTAGAACTCTTGGTCGATAAATTTACATTAAAAATTATCTTTAGCCCGAAACACATCCGGCAACCGTCGAGAATACTTTCGTTGAGTTCAACCCAAATTTCGAATAAATGTGTCCATGATCCAAACTTACATCAACTTGGGCATCGGTAAAGCCGAAAGCAACTCTCATCTTCATAAATTCGGTGGGTAGACATTTATCACCCCACTTCACCAACGTAACAAGGTTTGTCTTACGGTAAAGCCGGTTCAACTCCCTTGCGAAACTGGTACTTCATGGGTTTCTAATTTTTGGTAAGGCTATGTCTCAATTGTTTATTTTAGCGAGAGGTCGTGCCAATTTATTATCTATCACGATTTAAGTGAACGAAAGCGGTGAACTACGATAATGTAATTGACACGGTCGATAAGCTCGATAAAACGATGATGCATGTTTTAGTTATGGCGATTTAGCGATGCATGTGAAATATAAATAAAATGCAAAGCATAAAAATAAATCCTAGAATAGAAAATCTAATTAACTATTACATATTCGGAAACCAACTCCATTGGTCCCTTGAACTTCGGTTATGGTACGCGTCTCGAGGTAACACCGTCTTTATGTATCGCCATCTTGAAGAAATCCGTCTTTGGGAACTCCGAAATAAATAAATTACATAATAAATTACATAATTTCCTATTATACATTTGTAACTAAAATAAAATAAATCTATTAAATTACAAAACGGTTATACGAGATCACAATAAATTACAACCGAATCGATATTCCCATACATTTCGGGTAATATCAATTAAAAAACTAAGGCCATACTAAGTAAAATTACATAATTCAAAAATTACATAAAATAAAATTATGACAATCATAAAGAAAATGCTGCATTATAATATGTATGAACATGCCCAATTTTATGCTAAATCGCCTTTAAGGAGCCAATATCGTATATTACACGGTTTTTACGAATTTGTGTGATCCAACGTTTTATAATAACAAAAATTACATAAATTCATATTTATGCATAAGTTAATTACCCTAACTTCTTAGGACTCAAAATTTAGTCTTCACTAATTATTTCACCATAATTAACTCATATTTCTAAAATTGTTCATTAATGGACCTAAAATTACAAAAATAAGCTATAAACTTCAAATAAATCACAAAATTTCAAATAAATTTGAAATTTGAAATTTAAACTCATGAACATTCTAGAAAAATACCATGACACTCATAATGTTCAAAAACTTCGGTTAAAAATTTCGAAATTTATCCGGAAAAACAATGTTGCGGTTTATCGGTTTTAACAAAATAATCATAAAAACATAAGAAAAATTATATTCATCAACTTTTCAATTTTAGATCTGAAAAATATAATAAAATGCAACGTGTGATGTTTTTTCTTAGTCATAGAGTATGTTTTATTAATATTTCACTAATTAAGTCACTATTTATGCTATTTTTCTTCAAAAAATCATAAATCATGCATAAAGACTTCAATATAGCCTATTATTTTACACGCATCTTGTAAAATTGCATGTGACAACATACTAAATTTCTATGACCAGATTCGAAATTTATCTCATATAAACCTATTTTTTTTATCTAAATTCGATTTTAACAATGAAAAATCCATTTTTCGAGCATAAGAACTCCAACAATTATGAAACTTTACAGGTCATCTCAAAATAATATATGTGACAACATATCCAAAAATCACTGGAAAATTCGAAGTTTAGCTAATTTTAGTCCGAAAATGACATTTTATTCATAAAATCATATTTTTAATGCCATTATTGTATAATATGAACAATAAAAATCCATAAATTAACCAAAATATCCTAATAACATTTTAGGACCAGAAACTTTAACATACATAATGATTTTCGTGATATATCATAATAACACAAAATTAAACAAGTTTTATATGATTTATATTAATTTAGTCATAAAATTAATTAGTGATCTTATGCATGCAAACTATAAACTATATAAAGGAAGAAATCTTTATCTTACATTGGTATTTCGGTTTATATGGGCACAAAAGAGATCTCCTTCTCTTTTGTTCTTGTGCTTTCCTCAATGGATGAACAAGGACTCAAATGTAGAATCCCTCCCAAGGAATGATACCCAAGATATACCCTTAATAAAATTAATATTATTAATACTAGAATAACATTAATCTTTTAAATAAAATTGACCCAAATGTTTTTGGTCCTCTCTATATTTCGGTCAAGAGGAGGAAGAAGGAGGAAGAGAATATTTTTATCTCTCTAAAAATATTATTGTGATGTTAGAAATGAATTGTAATTACACTAGATATTGCATGTAGTGTATATTGGAGAAATAAGAGAAAACCCTTGGCTCCTCTTTTGTCCAAAACCGGGTAGGGTGGGGAAGAGTGACCAATGCATGCACAATGTGGTCTTTACAAGATTGTGTAGGTATGCATGGCTAGTATTAGGCTAACATCATTATGCTTTCCATTAACTTAATCAACATAATATATATGTTAATTCCTCCCAATATTTCGGTCCAAATTGAGATAAAATGGATTCCATTTTATCTTTGTCAATTTGTCAATTTGTCACATGTTACATGTCATGTACAAATGTTATATATTTTTAACATATTAAAAATCAACGTATTAATAAAAATACGTCATATACAAAATTGACTTAGTAATTCACAATTACTTGTACCAAAATAATTTACCAATTTATAAATCACAACATCTTGTATTTATAATAATTCATTCAATTTCAATTGTTTCCGTAAACAATAATTTCATCCAAGTAATAAAACAATTTGATCACTTAGACCGTATCTTATTTAATCAGATTATAATGAGATACGTAAATTTTACTTCCAAAATCGCCCGTCAATTTTCAAGTAATTTAATTAAATCGTAACGTTATACGATCAATTAAATGATCAATTAAGAGTAATATCCTTTAGGTATGACCTAGGGGATCAACTGATCACCACCGTCGCACGACAGTAATGTCAAACTCTAGTTAGCCAATCATTACCGATATGTGTGGACCAGTTGACAGTAAAATATACTTCCCAATTGTATTATTTTAAAATGAGACTTAAACATGTGATCATCATGATCAACAGTTGTGATCGCATTATTGTCGGAGGACACATATTCCAACACCATCAGCTCTTGGCATTAGTTTATTTTTGCGCTTAGATGGAAATCGTTCTTTCCTTAAGTGTAGCCACACAAGATCTCCTACCTTGAACACAGGCTATTTTCTATGCTTGTTAGCTTTCTCCTTGTATTTTGCATTTGCCTTCTCTATTTGAGCTCTCGCCTATTCACAAGTACAAAGAAATGTCGCTTGTCTATAATTTGCTTCGAAACTCATGAGATCTTTCTTTGGGATTGGAAGCAAGTCAATAGGCAGAAATGGATTGACTCCGTACACAATTTCGAATGGAGCTCTCCCATTAGTAACAGATGGAGTTCGATTGTAAGCAAACTCGGCATGTGCGAGTTTAACATCCCAATCCTTTGTGCTCTTGCTAACTAATCCTCTCAAAAACTTCCAAGAGTGCGATTAGTTACTTCCGTCTGACCATTTGTTTGTGTATGGTGAGAAGTACTAAATAGTAACTTAGTTCCCATCAAACGCCATAACGTTTTCCAGAAATAACTAAGAAACTTTACATCTCGATCCGATACAATGGTAAGTGGAATTCCATGTAAACGAACCACTTCTTTGTAATACAGATCAACAATATTAGTAGTATCATCGGTTTTATGACAAGAAATGAAATGAGCCATCTTTAAAAACCGATCAACAACAACCATTATTGAGTCTTTACCACGCTGAGTTTTTGGCAACCCGAGTATAAAATCCATACTAACCTCGCTCCAAGGCTGTTTCGGAACTGGTAACGGCGTGTACAGCCCTTTAGCAAATGAACTCTTCGCCTTTTGACACACGACACACTTAGCCACGATTTCTTGAACATCCTTAATCATCTTTGGCCAATAAAAATGTTCACTTACTGTAATACTCCGTATTTATGAGTCTTGGGGTACTCTATCGAGTAGGCCTTACTCTGTCGAGTAAGGGAGTTTTGCGAAATAAAATAGTTTCTGACCTATTGGGTACTCGATCGAGTAGCTGGGGTACTCGATCGAGTAAGGGGGTACTCGATCGAGTACCTTGGGTACTCGATCGAGTGTCCGGTTTTACGGGGAGTTTTCTCGGGTTTTGTTAATTATGCGATTAAGGTATTTAAACATAGTCGTCATTGTTTTAAATCACTTTTACAAAACCTAAAACCCTGTTTAAGAGAGAAAGCAACCAGTTCATCTTCCTAATCGCATTCTTAGCAATTCCCGGAGTTCAGACGGTCGGTTCTTGTCGTTATTCGTGTCGTTGAGTTCCTTGCGTCGAGGGTAAGCTTTTAATATAATTTTTATAATGTTTTGTTAAGTTTGGTTAAACCCTAATTTAGAGATTGGGGGTTTTGTGTGTAGTATGTGATGTGTAGCCTCTATGTGTTATATGATAGGAGGAGGGTTCGTAGAAGAGGCTTTTTGATTCAACTGTTGATACCGTCTGACTGTTGTGCTTTCCAGGTAGGATTTCCTACTCAGTATTAGTCCCATAATGGGATATTGGTGATGTGTTGTACTTGGTTGTTTGATATGATGATTGTACTGTGTTTGTGGTTGTGATTGCTGTTGATGGTTCTCGAGATGCGTTCTCGGCTGAGTGGGGTCACTTGCGGGAGTGACTTCACGCCCTAGTTTCGCCCTTCGTGGAACCCGCCACGGAAGGGGATGTGCACATTAATGGACAGGGTTATCGCTCGGTATGATGAGCGGGGCTTAGGTGGAACAGTGCGGTCCCCCACTCGGCGGTGGTCCAAAGGGACGGTCGATTGAGATGATTGGAGTTGGGTTGGTTGTGTATGTGTGACAGCTTAAGTCTGTCTCGCTTATCTTATTGTGACATGTATGTTAATTGTGTGATTAGTCTTGACCCGTTTAAATGTTTTAAAAACTGTGGTGATCCATTCGGGGTGGTGAGCGATTGCTTAGCGGTATATCTTGGATACGCGTGGGATCTAGTTGGGGATGGAGTCATCACATATCAGAGTCTTTAGTCTTCCGCTGTGTTTGTTAGGACAGTTCCTTTCAGTTGGTTTATAGTTTGAGAACAGTTGTATTTTGCTTACAGTTGGTTTTGTAATGTAATCACTTAAACTTATTTAATAAAATATGTTTCTTCATTGTCTTATGATTATCATGCCTCGGGTAACCGAGATGGTGGCATCCTTATACCTGAGTGGTCCTGGTAAGGCACTTGGAGTATGGGGGTGTTACAAATGGTATCGAGCGACGATCCCAAACCGTAACCAATGAATCTAATGAATCTAGGGAGTCAATTAAAATGAACCCGGGGTAAAGGTTGTAGGAGCTAATGCAAAGGCTTGGGAGACGTCCTAAAGTCGCGAACTCGCCCTACGATTTTGAACCGGTCACCATGGGATATGAGTCGGGATCGCTATGTGTTTATTTTGTGAATTGTGTAACAATATGGTGATGTGTGGCTTGTATAAGGGTGATTTTGTATGCTGTTGGTTGAAAGCATGTTGGATGATACTTGGTTTACCATGTTGATTGGAATAGTTGGAAAAGTATGTGAGAATGACGAATGATGTGGTGGAAAAAGGAAATAGTTTATATGTGATAAATAATGATGTGTAGGATGAATGATTTATAATGAGGCAATCCTAATAACATGTGGATAGGGGGTGTGATAAGATTTGTTTTCATAGTTTTGTTTGCGTAAAGCTATATATTAAGTTCGTATAATTGTCTACTATCGTATCATATGCGCTTGTTAGTCAAGTATGTGATTGAACTAGATGAATTGATTGGAAAAGATGAAGTGGCAATTTCGTAAGGATATGAATTTCTTGATTATGGAAGTGTTTATGTGATGAAGTGGATTTGTAATGTTGTTGTATTAGCAACATGGAAATAGGATTTGTAGTGTAAGGGTGTGGTTTGTGTTATGAAAAGTTATGGAAATTAAAAACATGCGGGTAATACATGATTGAAAGTTGAATGTTATATGAGCATGATAGATGGTAATGTTTGGCTTTTGGTAAGTAGTAACATGAAGAATAGAGGTTCAATGATATGTGTTTTGTATAACAAATTGGATGAAAAGTATGATGGTTGTTTATAACGTGGCACTTGATAACACGAAGTAGATTATTATGTTGATTGTATGAGGAGTCGCGCAGATTTGAATGCATAGTTGTAATCATAATGTTGAAATAATAATGAATGCATAGTACGTTGGGGGTATGTGAGATAATATGCGGGTAGTATTCGCGAGTCTACATGATTCGATCGAGTGGGTATTTGTCGTTATTTTGACCAGAATCGTGTTTTTGGGCACTCGATCGAGTACCTCGGGAACTCGATCGAGTATGGGGTCACTCGATCGAGTAGCCTGGCTACTCGGTCGAGTAAGTCGAGATCGAAGGTCTGTTTGGGTTAAGAGTCGGGGCACTCGATCGAGCATGTTGGGCACTCGATCGAGTAGCCTCAACTCGATCGAGTAAGTTCAGTACTCGATCGAGTGGGGTCTGTCGAGTCATATGCGTGTTTCGGGTCATATGTTTATTTTTTTGACATTCGTTGCATATTACGTTTAATCCAAAGGTGTTGTATTACTTCTTTATGCATTGTTTTACGTATGTGTTGGTCCTGAAGCGTAAGTTACCCAATCTTATGATGTAAAGAGTGGCACTTATGATGAATATGAGTTCGGTGGGGAGGACATGAGTTATATGTGATTATGATAGATGGTGGAAAAAGAAAAGGAAGATTGGTATAGTTTATTGAGGCATAGAGCACATTTTGCGAGACGGGATGAGTGATATGATTGTGTGTTGAGTAATGTAAAAGTAAGAGAATATGGGCAAGGGATGATGTGAGTATAATGAACGTGAGAATAAAAAGATTGAAAAGTAAGGATGCGGATAGTGGCAGCTTGAGATGTGTAAAGAATTATGGAGGGAGATGGTTAGAAATAGAGTTGAGTAAGGATATATGTAGTGAAAGTGCGTTTTAAAGGAGTTGAGAAGAGTAGTATATAGTGAACTTTGTGGAGACATGTCGCGAGGTGGATTTGGGAGATTTGGTTTATTAAGAGATGAAACTACTGTGTGATTTCCTTGGGCAATTAATGGTACAAAAGGAATTCTGATTTCTAGAGAGGTACAAAGGAGATGCAATTGTTAGAACAGTGAACGTTGATTTTATGGATAAACTTGAGGCAAGGGTGATTAATGGCATAATAAGATAATATTTATGGTAAGAAAGAGTGAGATGATATCGATATGAAATAATGGGATTTGAGTTTTGGAGCAATGAAAAGATAATCGGAGCACTAAAGAGTTAGATAGAAGTAATAAGGAGCTGAGCTATTAATGGTATTTTTGAGTATAACGAGAAAAGAAGGGTAAAAGTAAGTTGAGAAAAAGTTCACCGGAGTTATGTGACATAAAGTAAGGAATCGTCGAGATGTATGATACTATCAAGGGTAAGTAAGTTAATAGTTATACGAAGTTTCGGACAACATGATTAATCATGAGTTTCGAGGAATTAAGGGAGTATGAAGTTGGTGGAGTATTTGCACGATACGAGATTTTTGGTGGAGAGTTAGATGATGATACAATTAAGGATAGTATTGGGAAGAATGTTGAGGTAATTTTGTTAATGGATTGGATGTTCGTTATTTGGGATGTCAACCAAAGATAGGAAACAAATCGTGATGTTTAGAGATGAGTGTAAGAGGTTTGATGCCCAGGACAATGCGGTAGTGTTATGGTTTGTGACTAGTGGTTAAGGGTAATGGTATATTAGAAAGGTAACAATTCTAAAGAGGTTGATTTTGCGAGACCAGTTGATAAGTACAGTTATGAAAGAGTATAAGATGTGGTTATAGGAGGCGGTTGTTAGTAGTTGAGTATTAATGGTGTGGCTACGTTTGGCAGAGGGTGATGGATATGCGAAAGGGAGAATATGTTATGAGGCGTATACGAGTTAAGCTCGGGCGACAGGTAACCTATGTTGAGTGGTAACTTACGTGATCAGGATTGACTAGTTGGTTGTGATTACGGGTCTATGATATGTGTAAATGTTTGTGTGAGGTTCTGACCTCACAAGAAGTGGTATGGTGTGATAATTATAAAGTTGTTTTATGAATGTTACTCAGTAATATATAGGTTGGACACGGTAATTTAATTGAATAATATCCAAAAAGGTAATAACTTGATTAATTTGACATGGCTAGTTATAATTTTATGTGTATTAATAACACATGTGTATTCCGTGAAATGGTAGAGATGATGTTCATGAGATGCTTATCTGTTTATCCATATAATATGTTGCGTGGTGATTTAATAAAGTGGATTTGAGTAAGTTTTCTTGTCTGAGAAGTTATGCTCAGTCAGTGTTTATGGGAATCGTATGCAGTTGTGATGTCTATCGGTGTGGTTGTGGTGCCTCGGGTGGTGATCCGGGCACGGTACATAATGTTGTGATGCGGGTATTTTCGCACTACGGTGTGGCTGTTGGTGGCGGTGTTGTGATGGCGTCACCGGTTGTGGTGGAGTAGGCGGGATGATTATGATTCGAGTTTCGAAAGTGCATACCAGTTATTCATAGTTTGTTGTTTTGTTTGATGTTGCTCCCTGCGAGTTTTAGTTTCTGCAGATAGACAGTTGCCTTGTTTATTGATGTTTTCTTTACCAGGTTAAGTTGGGAATGAGGGTATAGTATGATATGAAATAGAGTCGTATATGTTTTCGTTGTTGTCATGGTATAGTGATGTTCTATTGATGGGACACGGTTGTGAGAGGTTGTTACAGTAATTTTGATCTTGTTCTAGATAAGGTTTTAGTAGACATGGTAATGACAAGTGGTTCGTAGAACATGTGTGGTAATGATCTGAAAGCTGCAGGTGGTTCATAATCTTTTGTTGGGACAGTGAGTGTAGGATGTTGGGGGAATTAGTGTCATATTAGGTTATGTATGAGTCTTGCGGTAATGAAGGAAAGAACTGGAGAAATCTAGTGTGAGTGTACGTAACGAGTGTGGATCGTGAGTTATGCGTTTGGGAGATAGGTGCTTTATATAGAGTGGTATGTCATGTTGCGGTAATGTGGAAAAGTTGAAGTTTTGGGTTAAGATAAAGATTTTGAGGTATAGGTTAGGTGGTGTGGCGAATGAGTTGAGGTATGAGGAATGTTTAAGTAAGAGAGCCTTGGATATATGCATGGCGAGTGTTTAGATTATAAGTGGTTATCTTTGACATGCGGTGGTGATGAGGATAATGACACGATATAGCTAGGATTTAGTATTAGTGAGTTACGAGGACGAAACATTTGTCTTAAAAGGAGTAGGATGCGATAAAAGAGAGTTTCATGGTGGTGCATGTAATATAATTGGAAGTGGAGTGTTAGCGTAGCGTAAAGGAGGGATTTGTTTTGTGGATGATACTTATAAAAGGCCATGGCCGTGCTTGTAGTAGTGTGGTGCTTCGAAGTGTGAGAATATTTTATATAGTGTTGACAGTTGGAGGATGGTGTTATGAGTCTGAGTAAACTTCGAGGACGAAGTTCCTTTTAAGGGTGGTAGAATGTAACATTCCGTTTGATGTTATGAGTATTTTGGTAGTGTATGGAGTTAGTGTTGAGAGAGATATAATGGAGTGGATACGATATCGTGAGCCATGTTGTGGAGGTAGGAATAGTTAGTGGAGTTGGTGTTACGAGTTCATGTTTGGGTTGGAGTTTTGTTTTGAGTTCTTAGTCACGTTGTTGTGTCTTGATCGAGTTAGTATGTTTGTTTTCATGTATGGGTTGAACTTCGGGGACGAAGTTCTTTTTAAGGAGGGAAGACTGTAATACTCCGTATTTATGAGTCTTGGGGTACTCTATCGAGTAGGCCTTACTCTGTCGAGTAAGGGAGTTTTGTGAAATAAAATAGTTTCTGACCTGTTGGGTACTCGATCGAGTAGCTGGGGTATTCGATCGAGTAAGGGGGTACTCGATCGAGTACCTTGGGTACTCGATCGAGTGTCCGGTTTTACGGGGAGTTTTCTCGGGTTTTGTTAATTATGCGATTAAGGTATTTAAACATAGACGTCATTGTTTTAAATCACTTTTACAAAACCTAAAACCCTGTTTAAGAGAGAAAGCAACCAGTTCATCTTCCTAATCGCATTCTTAGCAATTCCCGGAGTTCAGACGGTCGGTTCTTGTCGTTATTCGTGTCGTTGAGTTCCTTGCGTCGAGGGTAAGCTTTTAATATAATTTTTATAATGTTTTGTTAAGTTTGGTTAAACCCTAATTTAGAGATTGGGGGTTTTGTGTGTAGTATGTGATGTGTAGCCTCTATGTGTTATATGATAGGAGGAGGGTTCGTAGAAGAGGCTTTTTGACTCAACCGTTGATACCGTCGATCATGTTGTGCTTTCCGGGTAGGATTTCCTACTCGCATTTAGTCCCATAATGGGATATTGGTGATGTGTTGTACTTGGTTGTTTGATATGATGATTGTCTTGTGTTTGTGGTTGTGATTGCTGTTGATGGTTCTCGAGATGCGTTCTCGGCTGAGTGGGGTCACTTGCGGGAGTGACTTCACGCCCTAGTTTTGCCCTTCGTGGAACCCGCCACGGAAGGGGATGTGCACATTAATGGACAGGGTTATCGCTCGGTATGATGAGCGGGGCTTAGGTGGGAACGGCTGCGGTCCCCCATCGCGAAGGGTCCAAAGGACGATCGGTGATTGAGATGATTGGAGTTGGGTTGGTTGTGTATGTGTGACGCTTAAGGCATCTGCTTATCTTATTGTGACATGTATGTTAATTGTGTGATTAGTACTGACCCCGTTTAAATGTTTTAAAAACTGTGGTGATCCATTCGGGGTGGTGAGCATTGCTTGCGGTATATCTTGGATACGCGTGGGATCTAGTCAGGGATGGAGTCATCACATATCGAGTCTTTAGTCTTCCGCCGTGTTTGTTAGGACATTCCTTTCGTTGGTTTATAGTTTGAGAACAGTTGTATTTTGCTTACAGTTGGTTTTGTAATGTAATCACTTAAACTTATTTAATAAAATATGTTTCTTCATTGTCTTATGATTATCATGCCTCGGGTAACCGAGATGGTGGCATCCTTATACCTGAGTGGTCCTGGTAAGGCACTTGGAGTATGGGGGTGTTACACTTACAATGTCGTACGTTTTATTAGAACCAAAGTGACCAGCTATTCCTCCTCCATGAGCTTCGCGAATATGTAATTCCTGAATCGAACTTTGTGGAATGCAAAGTCGATTTCCCTTGAATAAAAATCCATCTTGCAATGTATAAGTTCCAGTAGGCTCAATCAACTCTTTAGAAAAAGACGCATCAGTCTTGTACAACTCCTTAATATGCTCGAAACTCAACAATCTTGCATCGAGCTCAACCAACAAACAATGCCTCCTGGAAATTGCATCAGCTACAACATTCGAACTTCTCATCTTATACTTTGATGAGAAAGTAAAAGATTGCAGAAACTCGACCCATTTAGTGTGCCTTTGATTTAACTTTTGCTGTCCATGTATATGCTTTAGAGCCTCGTGATCAGAATGTAACACAAACGGCTTTGGTCATAAATAGTGACTCCAATGGTCTAATGCTCTCACAGTGGCATAAAATTCTTTATCGTAAGTTTAGTAGTTCAGTCTTGGGCCACCTAGCTTCTCGCTGAAACACGAAATATGCCGCTTCTCTTGCACCAATACGGCACCAATTCCAACACCACTCGCATCACATTCGACCTCAAACAACTTGTCGAAATTAGGAAGTGCTAAAACAGGTCCGGAACACAACTTACCCTTCACTTCTTCAAACGACTTTTGGGCACTAGTAGTCCACACGAAAACCCCTTTCTTAGTCAGCTCTGTAATTGGATCCATGATCGAACTAAATCCTTGAATGAATCATCTATAGAATGATGCTAACTCATGGAAACTCCGCACCTCCGTAGTCGATTTAGGAACCAGCCAGGCCTGGATTGCTTCGACTTTAGATGGGTCCATACTCACGCCATCTGTGCCCACAATGTAACCAAGAAACACTACACTCGGCACCATAAACGTGCACTTCTCAAGCTTGCCAAATAGCTTCTGTTCTCGCATAACTTCGAACACTGATCTTAAATGCTGTTTGTTCTCTTCTTCATTATTGCTTTAAATCAGAATATCATCGAGATATACAGCCACAAACTTGTTAAGTAAAGGCCTTAACACTTCATTCATAAGCCTCATAAACGAGCTAGGAGCGTTACATAGGCCAAATGGCATCACGAGCCATTCATATAACCCCTGTTTCA